>NC_139521.1:71993671-71998475 GCF_947247035.1 Vipera ursinii
TTCCTTTAGTGACTGAATAAAGTGACTTATGGCCATTTTTCACACTGACGACCGTTGATGACGTGATCAAAAATCTCTTTTTTGTGTGTCTGTGTGATCAGTTTGTTGCTATTAATCACACAGAAGAGTTGGCCAAGGATGTCCATAGGACCAAAAAAGAGTGGTGAGGATGGCTGAAAAAATCATTGGCAGTTCCCTCCCCTCCATCCAGGATGTGGCACAGAAACGTTGCTTGAGCAGGGACCACAAGATCATCTGGGACACCACACATCCTCCCCACAACCTGTTTTCCTTGTTCCCTTCTGGGAGGAGGGGGCTTCGTGGTACCTGAAGCAGAACATCCAGATTCAGCCATAGTTTCGTTCTATACAGCATTAACCTTGTGAACTCTCAAGGTTCCTCCTTCCGTTATATCAGGGGTCTTCAAACTTGGCCCTTTTATGACTTGTGGACTTCAACTGAAGTCATAAAAGGGCCAAGTTTGAAGACCCCTGCGTTATATATTCAAGATGGACAGTATTTAATATTTATTTGTTATGTATATGTAGGGGTGCGGGTCTGTACCTAAGTTGTATACAGTATGTCTATGTGTGTGTCATGTATGTGTTTCACTTTGAGAGTGGGCAACTAAATTTCATTTTTGATATGTGCCGTTGTGCCCACAGTAAAAAAATGACAATAAAGGTTATCTTATCTTCTTATCTCATCTCGTCTTTATCTTATCTCGTCTCTATCTTATCTTATCTTATCTTATCTTATCTTATCTTATCTTATCTTATCTTATCTTATCTTATCTTATCTTATCATCTTATCTTATCTTGGTGGAGCCTTGGTGGAGCAGTGGGCTAATGCCTCCTTAAGTAACACCAGCTGCCTGCAATTAGTGCAGGTTCGCATCCCACCAGGCTCAAGGTTGACTCAGCCTTCCATCCTTCCGAGGTAGGTAAAATGAGGACCCAGATTGTTGGGGGCAATTAAGCTGACTTTGTAATAATGCCGCTTGGGGTGTGTGTGAAAGCCCTAATAAGCAGGCATATACCTAGAATGAAGGCACATTGGTTTGTGCTTAAATTGTAAGCCGCCCTGAGTCTTCGGAGAAGGGCGGGATATAAATGGGATTAAAATAAAAAATTAAAAAAATCTTATCTTATCTTATCTTATCTATCTTATCTTATCTTATCACTGGTCATAAGTTGAGGACTACCTGGACTGTAGTTCTGCCTTAGACTCTAGGAGGCTTACAACATAATAAAAGACCAGAATTTAAGATTCCATTCCATTGCATTTCATTCCGTTCCATTCTGTTCCATTCCATTCCCATTCCCATTCCCATTTCCATTTCATTCCATTCCATTCCATTCCATTCTGTTCCGTTCTGTTCCATTCCATTCCCATTCCATTCCCATTTCCATTCCATTCCATTCCCATTCCCATTCCCATTCCCATTCCCATTCCCATTCCCATTCCCATTTCATTCCATTCCATTCCATTCTGTTCCGTTCTGTTCCATTCCATTCCATTCCCATTTCCATTTCATTCCATTCCATTCCATTCCATTCCATTCCATTCTGTTCCGTTCTGTTCCATTCCATTCCCATTCCATTCCCATTTCCATTCCATTCCATTCCATTCTGTTCCATTCTGTTCCATTCCATTCCATTCCCATTTCCATTCCATTCCATTCCATTCCATTCCATTCCATTCTGTTCCGTTCTGTTCCATTCCATTCCCATTTCCATTCCATTCCATTCCCATTCCCATTCCCATTCCCATTTCATTCCATTCCATTCCGTTCCATTCCGTTCCATTCTGTTCCATTCCATTCCATTCCCATTTCCATTCCATTCCATTCCATTCCATTCAGTTCCGTTCTGTTCCATTCCATTCCCATTCCATTCCCATTCACATTCCCATTTCATTCCATTCCATTCCATTCTGTTCCGTTCTGTTCCGTTCCATTTCCATTCCTATTCCATTCCATTCTGTTCTGTTCTGTTCCATTCCATTCCCATTCCATTCCCATTCCCATTCCCATTCCCATTCCCATTTCATTCCATTCCATTCCATTCTGTTCCGTTCTGTTCCGTTCCATTCCCATTCCTATTCCATTCCTTTCAAATAGCACCAGGGCTCATCTTTAATTGCATAAAAACAATTTCCCCACACACCTGTCTGAGATGGTGTGGGTTCTCCTGCTTGAACGGGGGGGGGGGGCTGGACTAGAAGACCTCCAAGGTCCCTTCCAGCTCTATTCTATTCTAAATGGGTAATGCTAAATAAAAGCAAACACCTTCAATGCCAGAATTGTTCCAATATTGATTTATTGGACGCTTTTGGTGGGAACTATAATAAACGAAAACATTTTTAGTCTGCTCCAGTATTTCCCCCCCCCACCCCCATACAGGTATTTTCCTTACCAGGATGAGATTAGTTGTATTTCTCACTGAGTATACTCTGCAGCGGACGTCCCCAAACTTTTGGGCACCAGGGACCGGTTTTGTGGAGAGAGGTTTTTCTACGGACCGGAGGGTGCGTGGTTTTGTGTGCTGCCTGGATCCTGTGGATGGGGGTTTGCTTCTTTGTGTGGACCGGTTGCTGGCATGCCGCGGCTCGCTAATGGTCCACGGACCGGGGATTGGGGACCCCTGCTCTGCAGTATCACTTTGCTTTGAATTTGGGAGTACTTCAATCTTTGCAAAAGCCTCCATCACCTGGGGAAACAAAATATGACATTCTTTTCCAGATTTGTTTTGCCTTCCATCCAAATGCTTTAACACATACTGCATCCAGTTTTGATCACCACGATGTAAAAAAGATGTCGAGACTCTAGAAAGAGTGCAGAGAAGAGCAACAAGGATGATCAGGGGAGTGGAGGTTAAAACATGTGAAGAATGGTTGCTGGAATTGGGTATGTCAAGTCCAGGGGTCAGCAACCTGAAACAGTGAAAGAGCCACTCGGAACCGGTTCCCTCACAAAAGGAAAAACTGGGAGCCGCAAAAAATGTGTGCGCATGTGTGTACATGCGCGCATGCGCAGAACAGGGTTTGACTGAAGAGTGGAACCAAGGTGAGATATGCACCTACCCTGCATATTTGAATTGATTGGTTGAACTTTTTTAGTCCCACTTTTTCTTTTTCTTTTTGACTGCACATGGCAGAGGACTGGGAGCCGCAGGAGACGGCTGAAAGAGCTGCATGTGGCTCGGAGCCGTGGGTTGCAGACCTGTGGTCTAGTTTAATGAAGAGAAGGACGATGGGGGACATGATAGCAGTCTTCCAATATCTCAGGGGCCGCCACAAAGAAGAGGGAGCCAAGCTATTCTCCAAAGCGCCCGAAGGCAGGACAAGAAGAAACGGATGGAAACTCATCAAGGAGAGAAGCAACCTAGAACTAAGGAGAAACTTCCCGACAGTTAGAACAATTAACCAGTGGAACAACCTGCCTCCAGAAGCTGTGAATGCTCCAACACTGGAAGTTTTTAAGAAGAGATTGGACAGCCATTTGTCTGAAATGGTATAGGATTTCCAGCCTGAGTAGGGGGTTGGACTAGATGACCTCCAAGGTCCCTTCCAACATCATCATCATCATCATCATCATCATTGTTGTTGTTGTTGTTGTTTTTATTATTATTATTTCTCTAAGCAGTGAGGTTCCTGCATAAATTTAGGACTCATGTAAGAGGCAAAAATAGGTTCTGCCTATAAATTTAATATCTGTCAATGGAACATTCTCCTAAGCACAATTGTACATAGGAAGGCAGTTTTCATGCAATTGTAAAGTGTGCTTTCCCCCCCACCCCCACCTCAGAAGTTATGATGAGTAACCTTGGCTCTTTTATGACTCGTGGACTTCAAATCCCAGAATTCCTGAGCCAGCATGGCTCAGCCTGGAAACCTCTCCCTTTCCCCTCAGCATGTCTGGCTCAGGAATTCTGGGAGTTGAAGTCCACGAGTCATAAAGGGGCCTAGGCCTAGGCAACCTTGGCTCTTTTATGACTCGTGGACTTCAACTCCCAGAATTCCTGAGCCAGCATGGCTCAGCTTGGAAACCTCTCCCTTTCCCCTCAGCATGTCTGGCTCAGGAATTCTGGGAGTTGAAGTCCACGAGTCATAAAGGGGCCTAGGCCTAGGCAACCTTGGCCCTTTTATGACTTGTGGACTTCAACTCCCAGAATTCCTGAGCCAGCATGGCTCAGCTTGGAAACCTCTCCCTTTCCCCTCAGCATGGCTGGCTCAGGAATTCTGGGAGTTGAAGTCCACGAGTCATAAAAGAGCCAAGGTTGCCTACCTACCCCTGGGCTAGAAGATTAGAATGATATGCTTCACTTCAAATGAAATTTCAACAGCCGATCTTACCAGGCTTTCATTTAAATTCTTCCCAGGAAATGTGAAACTTGAGGAATCCTGCAGTATTGTTAATCTGTCCTTTGGCCTGAGGCCACTGAGGTAACGGGCAAGCACAGTTGGAGCTACTGTTCTTTAACAACTTAGCGCATTTCTCCGTATTTTCTAGTTCCGTACAACTCACCAGGACACAGACGAGTGGAACTCCCAAGGGGAGAGGTAGAAGTAGGAATGTTTAGCCAGAAGGCAAAAGCTAATTTAATGATTTTTGCTTTTAACAGGAAGCAGAAGAGGAAAGGGGAAGAGAAGAAGAAGAAGAAGAAGAAGAAGAAGAAGAAGAAGAAGAAGAAGAAGAAGAAGAAGAAGAAGAAGAAGAAGAAGAAGAAGAAGAAGAAGAAGAAGAGGAGGAGGAGGAGGAGGAGGAGGAGGAGGAGGAGGAAGAGAAGGAGGAGGAGGAGGA
>NC_139521.1:71998675-72152596 GCF_947247035.1 Vipera ursinii
TGGCCCAAAGTTCCTGGTGATTGGCCCAAAGTCACCCAGCTGGATGTCATACCTAAGGCAGAACTAGAACTCACAGGCTCCTGGTGGTCGGCTTCAAGTCACCCAGCTGCCTTTCAGCCTAAGGCAGGACTAGAACTCACAGCCGCCCAGGTTTCTAACCCGGTGTTTTAACCACTGCACCGAACCGACTCTACATTCTGTGGTGATTCGTGAGGCAAAAAGAAAAATAAAGTTGGGGTGTGTGTGAAAGCCCTAACAAGCAGGCATATACATAGAATGAAGGCTACTGCTAAGCTTGTAAGCCGCCCTGAGTCTTCGGAGAAGGGCGGGATATAAATGGAATTTAAATAAATAAAATAAATAAATAAATAAAATTTGGGGGGGGGGAACCACGACGGTTTTGGAGTGTTTGCGCTTCCCGCCTTTTAGTTTGGCTATATTTGTACTAAGACCAAAATAGCACAATAAAAGTACTGAGAGGGGCAGAGAAGGATATAGAATATATTTTGAAAGGCTGGAACGTTGTGTGTTAAAAGTTGTGATTATCGTACATGATCGCACCCGATAATATGTGTCTTCCCCGGTCCTACCTATTTCGAAGCTGTTAATTACAAATAATTACACCTCGAATGCCCGATGTATGTTAATTTCCAGTTTATGGCTCAGCTAACATTGGAATGAGAAAACTGCCTTCTTTTCAGATAAGAAGTATTGCGGTCTCTATGCTCGTTTTACTGACACAAAGTTGATGCTGCACCTTCTCCTACATTTTATATGGGCTTTTGTTTTGAGATTTTGTCTTTTTTTGGGGTCTTTTTTTCTTGTTTAAATAACTACGTGAACAACGACAACCGAAAGATACAATAAAGCTGATTCTCATATGGGGTTGGGAAGTCCAAGCCATGGAAAGCCAGATGAACAGATTGCCCTTCTCGTTTCTATTGTGAAGGGATACAGGCAGTCCTCTACTTACGACAACTCGTTTAGTGACGGTTCGAAGTTACAACACCGCTGGGAAAAAAGCGACCGAGGGCCATTCACGTCTACGACTTTTGCAGTAGCCACAACGGTTACGTGATCGAAATTTGCACACTTGGCAACTGATTCGCATTTATGACGGTCGCAGTGTCCCGGGGTCACGTGATTCCCCTTTTGCGACCTTCTGACAAGCAAAGTCAGTGGGGAAGCCAGATTCACGACTTAACAAGCGGCTTACTAATTTAACAAGTGCAGTGATTCACTTAACAGCTGTTTCAAGAAAGGTGGTAAAAGGGGGCCAAAAACTCACTTAAGAAATGTCTTGCTTGCTTATGGAAACTTTAATTCCAGAGTTTGTCAGTCACAAAATTTTGAATATATATATATAGGTCTTGGCGTATTCGGGTTTTTTCCCGTGTAAGATTGATAGTGTCTTGGCGACGTTTCGACGAGGTTCCACTCATCATCTTCAGGCTGGTGTCTTCGGCTTCGTACTCTTTACAAGCACGAAGCCGAAGACACCAGCCTGAAGATGACGAGTGGGACCTTGTCGAAACATTGCCAAGACACTATCAATCTTACATGGGAAAAGACCTGAATACGCCAAGACCTACATACCTGTACCCGTGAAAATCTACAAAAACAAATGTATATATACAGTATGTACAGTATATATATGTGTGTATACATACACACACACACAGAGAGAGAGAGAGAGAGAGAGAGAGAGAAACCTACACACAGAGAGAGAAATACATGAGTATATTTTCCACATGATAACAAACATGCTTTTGATGCTACTCGAAGGCAATCTGCACAGCTTAATTACACATTTTGCCAGTCTGCCATTTACTAATTATTCCTTTCGCTCACTACATAATACTTTAAATAAAAGTGTAATATAGAGGCACACAACTTGATATGTTATGTGCACACACTCCAGCAGAGTTACTGTGCAAAATATACTTAACGTAGGAAATGAGATTTTTTTTTCTCCCTGTACTGTTAGGGAGGATAGTAACCGCACCCTGACAAAAAAAGAAAATAAAAATAAAAATAAAGCTCTATTGTTTTGGGATTCCAGGAAGAATAGATTAAAATTCAATAAATTCAATAAACTTAAAATAAATAGCTATAGGCATAGGTGACAATATTACCAATGCAAATAAGAATTCACTGGCTGAGTTTGCAAAAACAGCCTTTCGCGATTGGGACATACAGTGTTTCTACGTAAACAGCTAAGCCTGGTCAGTAGCAGGATTAAATGGGATTTATTTTCATTTTGAATAGCCAGCCCAGTCCTCCAAACAAACCCACAGGAAAGAGCAAATGAGCATAAGTGACTGATGACCATTTTTCACACTTACGACCTTCGTAGCATCCCCTTGGTCACACAAGCAAAATCTGGAAGTTTGGCAACTGACTGACCCATGTTTATGACGGTTGCAGTGTGCCGGGGTCACGTGATCCCCTTTTGACAAGCAAAGTCAATGGGGAAGCCGGATTCACTTTACAACGGTGTTACTAAGTAAACAGCTGCAGTGATTCAGTTAGCAGCGGTGGCAAAGAAGGTCGGAAAATGCTCACTTAGCAATTGCTTTGCTTAGCAACAGAAATTTTGGGTACAGTTGTGTTCATAAGTCGAGGGCTCCCTGTATTTTGCGGCTAAGGGTGAGGATGAAGCCAAGAGGACCAAATGGCTTAAATGAGTTTGACCACTATAGCTGTGATGACCCAGGGCACAGCACAGAGGCAAGGCAGTCAGCTTGCAATTCAAACCACCCTTTAATTGCTCCAAATTTCCCCCAAATGCTCCCACATTTCTGGCAAGCCTCCAAAACAAAGGAACACACACACACACCTTCAGCCACCTGTGGCTGCAAGTAGTTTCACATACAGTCTGATTAGGAGAGGAATTTACTCAAGGCCTTGGAGATAACAAGGAATGATACTTACATCATAAACCTAGAGTTTGTGTGAATACAAGCTTTTCCTGAGCAGTTTCAGAAGAGAAGCCAAAAATATTTTTTTATTTTTTTTTTATTTTAATCCCATTTATATCCCGCCCTTCTCCGAAGACTCAGGGCGGCTTACAATTTAAGCACAAACCAATGTGCTTAGCAATAGCCTTCATTCTATGTATATGCCTGCTTATTAGGGCTTCCCCCCCCAAGTGGCATTATTACAAAGTCAGCTTATTGCCCCCAACAATCTGGGTCCTCATTTTACCTACCTCAGAAGGATGGAAGGCTGAGTCAACCTTGAGCCTGGTGGGACGTGAACCTGCACTAATTGCAGGCAGCTGGTGTTACTTAAGGAGGCATTAGCCCACTGCTCCACCAAGGGTCTATACAGTCCAAGGTCTTTGAACATCCAAGCAATGTTGTCAGTCAGTCCAATGGTCAGAGTTTCCGGGTTTCCAAGCAGAAGTCACAGAACAAGAGATCAGCAGCAGCACACACAAAACTCCAAGAAATCAGTGTTTGTTCCTGACAAATGCCCCTCCCCACAGCATCTCCTTAAGTCTCAGTCTCCAGGTGTGCCTTGTGGAGAGGGGCGGGATGCTCTCCTCCTGAGTAGTCGAGCCTGCCTGCGTTGCTCCCTCCTTCTGTCCATTCTCCATGCTCTAGGATCAGGTGGGGGTGGCGCATGCTCATCGCCTGAACTCTGCCTCCCCTGTTCATCCTGTCCCAATCCTGAAGGGCCTGCTTTGGCCTGCTCTTCCCCACGTTCCTCTGAAGCCACAGACCCCTCTCCCTCGACCTCTGATCTCCGTAGGGTCCCATTCCAGCTCATTTTCCTCCGCAGATTCAGGCAGAGGCATGACAATAGCTTTCGATTTGGGCCAAGATCCTCTCTGCATTTATTCAGAGGAACGTGAGGATCATCAGCCCACAGTTTGAACTGCAAAGCAAATATATGAGGGCGGTATAATTAAATTTGGAAAGAGAGGGATGGCACAACTCAGCTTGGCCAGAGGAAAAGCTTGCCATGATCGACCCCCAGAAGGACAACTCACCACGGAACAATTCAATCGATCAAAATAATTAAAAACTTACCTTAACTTTTTAACTGCTGTCCTTCCTTCGGCATCCTTGCTTTATTGATTACATTCCACCATTACTTCAATATTAGTGTAACTCTAGTTCCGCGGCATATTGTCCCATGGCGAATTGGCCATGTTGAGTTGGTCATTGGCTAAGTCTACTTTAATGAAAACCAGGAGTGACAGGATAGCAGTCTTCCACTTTCTGAAGGGCTGCCATGAAGAAGGGGTGGGGGTGGGTGGGGGTCAACCTAGTCTCCAAAGCACCAGAAGGCAGGACAAGAAGCAACAAGTGGAAACCAATCAAGGAGAGAAGCAACCTGGAACTAAGGAGAAAATTCCTCGACAGTGAGAACAATTAATCAGTGAGTTCTGCTTTCTAGCCTCCTAGCACGAGGGCCACCCATTGCTACTTAAGGTTCTTACAGTTCACCCATGCTGTGGTCCTTCTCAGGCTGTCTTTCAGGGGCATCTTCCCACGTTCTGTGATTTGGCTTGGCCCAACCTGGTTTAAAATGGACCTCTTGGTAAAATGGTACAAGGAGGGGAGTGGATGACTCGGTGCTTCTGTTGATGCTCTTTTGCAAAGCTGAGCCAGGCTTGGGAGCCAGTGGGCCATCTGGACCGAAGCCCATTTCTGATGGCATGTGCCCATATACTATCTCCAGCCAACCTAGGGCCATGGGTTGCTGCATCCACTTTTGGTCACCACAATGTAAAAAAAAGATGTTGAGACTCTAGAAAGAGTGCAGAGAAGAGTGTTGTGATTCAGGGTCAGCCTGTGGGTTCGGCAGTTGGGTTGGACGACTCAGAGGAGGAGGGGGGTGTTGAAGACCTTGCTGAGGGGGTTGAAGATCTTGCTGATGATTGCCCTCAGGCAGGCCCCTCCCACTTGGTCACCATGGAGACCCAGCTGTGTGAGCCTGACAGTGTGGATGAAGATGACCCACAGCTGGCCCTGTTCAAGGACGCCCGACGCAGGAGGCAGTCAAGTAGGAGTAAACAGAGGAAGGCATTGGGGCTTCTCGGAAGGAGGGAGAGAGAAGCCACGCCCTGAACTCTTTATAAAGGGAATGTGTGGGGAGGGCTGGTTTGCTGAAAGCAACCGCTCAGATAGTGTTTCAAAGCTCCTGTATCTTGGTTCGTGTCTTGTTTGTTTTTGTAGTAATAAATGTGGCAGACGTTATTCCAGCCTCTTGCCGTTTGTAAAGGGGGTCGTCCCTGCTTTTGTTGCAGGGCCGGTAGCAGGCTGGTACAGAACAAAGAGCAACAAGGATGATCAGGGGACTGGAGGCTAAAACATATGAAGAACGGTTGCACGAATTGGGTCTGTCTAGTTTAACGAAGAGAAGGATGAGGCGGGACATGATAGCAGCCTTCCAATATCTCAGGGGCTGCCCCAGAGAAGAGGGAGTCAAGCTATTCTCCAAAGCACCCGAAAGCAGGACAAGAAGCAATGGATGGAAACTCATCAAGGAGAGAAGCAACCTAGAACCAAGGAGAAATTTCCTGACAATTAGAATAATTACTCAGTGGAACAGCTTGCCTTCAGAAGTTGGGGTTGATCCAACACTGGACGTTTTTAAGCAGTGATTGGACAACTGTTTTTCTGAAATGGTACAGGGTCTCCTTGGGCAAGTGGTAGGACTAGATGACCTCCGAGGTCCCTTCCAACTCTGTTATTCTGTTAAATATGTCTAAAATTTCAATCTTGGTTTCTCTCCGGTTTTAGAACATCACACCTTCGTTCGGGTGAAAGATGAAAGAGTTGAGGAGAAATTGCGTAGGAAGGTTTAATCATTCGGAGCATGGCTGATACATGTCTATTTTTGGAACTCAAAATCATTAAGTCTCTTGCACACACACACACACACACACACACACGCACACACACACACATTTAGACTGTATCTTCGCCATTTCTTCCTTCAGCACTTTTTTTTCTTTATTTTTCTCTCTCTGGGATATAGAGAATAAAGCCACTCATTTCTGTTGAAATATTCAGACTATAAAATGCTGGCGCAGAAAAAAAAAAGCAACGGCAATTTTTCAATAAATAGCTTTACTTTTCATTAGGACATACTTTTCAGCAAAAGTCTGGTGGAGGTTTGGGAAGAGTTTACAAACGATCAACCAGTTTCATAACCATCGGATCTCTGCTAGAGACATGCAATAAGACAGCTGGCGAGACCCACCTAGTTTTTTTCTCAGCTCCGAGTCTGTAAAAAATATAATTTCGTGCCCAGCCTTTGCCTCGTGTATATGTCAACATCCATGCCTGTTCTACTCCGAGTATCTTCTTTGCTTCAACAAATGACAATCAGGCAAATGTGATGTCAGATGTTTTATTTTCATTTATTGCAACCAAAGGAAATTGATAAAAGAAAATATTTGCAGTTCGGGGTTGAACTGTGGAGTGTTCTCTGAGCTTGCTGGCTTTCTTGCAGACGTTTCATCACCCCGCTAGGTAACATCATCAGTGCTAGAAGGGAGTAGGATTTGACTGACAGACAGACAGACACCAAGCGGCTTGGCCCTGCCAGTGTTAGTGAGAGTGTTCTTGGTGGGTCCTTGATTAGGCTGTTCTTTACTGTCAGCTTGTTTGTCGGCGTTGGTAGTTCCTTGATTGCGGTACTCAGGGCTTTTTTTCCTCATAGAACGGAGTTCCGGCACCTTTTTTGGATGGAACCTTGTAGGGTAGGCAAGGCAGGTTGTATGACATGTGTGAGTTCCGGCACCTTTTTCTTTTACAAAAAAAGCAATGGCGGTACTGTCTACTTGATTGTTGACTTAGTGTTAAGCTTGATGTTAATCTCTGCTCATGTGGGTGTTGATTGCTTCTGCTCACTAGTAAACAACAGCCTAATCAGGGAACCACCAAGAACACTCGTCAATGCTGACAGGGCCAACCTCAGTATTTATAGATAAAATAAGAGCAAATCCTTCTTCTTTCTAGTGTTGATGATGCTACCTAGTTTGGTAATGAAATGTCTACAAGAAAGCCGCCAAGCTCAGAGAGCACCAAGGACCCCACAGTCCTTTTCTTCTTCTTCTTCCTCCTCCTCCTCCTCCTCTTCCTCCTCCTCCTCCCACACCCCATTTTCTTCTAGCACTGATGATGTTACCTAGTTTGGTAATGAAATGTCTACAAGAAAGCCGCCAAGCTCAGAGAGCACCAAGGACCCCACAGTCCTTTTCTTCTTCTTCTTCCTCCTCCTCCTCCTCCTCCTCCCACACCCCATTTTCTTCTAGCACTGATGATGTTACCTAGTTAGGGTAATGAAATGTCTACAAGAAAGCCGCCAAGCTCAGAGAGCACCAAGGACCCCACAATCCTCCTCTTCCTCCTCCGTCTCCTCGTCCTCCTCCTCCTTCCAAACCCCTCTCCCTTCTAGCACTGATGATGTTACCTAGTTGGGTAATGAAACATCTGCAAGAAAACCACCAAGCTCAGAGAGCACCAAGGACACTAACGGAAAGTAGGTGGTGACAGCTGCCTCTAAGCAACCTCTTTAACGAAGAGCACAATTGCTCTCGTGCGTACCTGGGATCTTTACGCAACCTGAGCGTCTCCCTGGACTCCGTTGCGGTGACTCACAAATATCTCATAAGACTCTTTCTGAATTCTGCTTCTTGAGATATTACGGATTTAATGAAACATTTTTTATTTTATTTTTTTTGCAACCGCAGGAAGTTCATCAATGCTGACTGTGTGGCTTTCACTGTTTATTCTTACACCCCCATCTTTCTGCTGTGAGGTTTGAAGACACCATATGGGGATCTCGCAGTTCTCCAGGCCTGGCCAACCAGTCTCACAGCCGCTGCAGTTTCTATAGGGTTTCTCTATCATCTGGTGCTACTGGAGCCCAACATTTCTGTAGCTAAGCAAGATAGTTGTGAAGTGGATTTTGCTCCATTTTACCCCAGTTTTCTTGCCCCAGTTGTGAAGTTCAGTTCCAGCAGTTGTTTAAGTCACTAACACTTAACTTCACTTAAGGGTTGTTAAGTGAATCTGGCTTCCTCAATGACCTTGCTCGTCAGAAGATCTCAAAAGAGGGTTCACACGAAACCCCCCCCCGGACACTGCGACCGTCATAAATACGAGTCAGCTGCCAAGTGTCTGAATTTTGATCACGTGAGCAGGGGGATGCTGTTAACAGTTGTGTAAACAAGGGTTGTAAGTCAATATTTTTTTTACATGCCGTTGTAACTACGGGTCACCAAATGAGTGGTTGTTAAGTTGACTAACTATATGCTCTAGGGCGCCAACTGTGACACTGAGACACTGATTTGCGATTCGATTTGAAATGCTTCAACCATCACTCGATGAACTGTTTGTAAGGTGAGGACCACCTGTCCATTCCCTGCAACCGATTGCTCAGCTAGTGAGTTCTGCTTTCCTTTTGACTCGGCAGGTGTGAGTAGCCTCCTAGCAGGAGGGCCACCCATTGCTACTGAAGGTTCTTGCAGTTCACCCATGCTGTGGTCCTTCTGGGGTTTTCTTTCAGGGGCAACTTCCCACGTTCTACGATTTGGCTTGGCCCAACCTGGTTTGAAAGGGACCTCTTGGTAAAATGGTACAAGGAGAAGAGTGGATGATTCAGTGCTTCTGTTGATGTTGTTGTTAGCTGCGAAGTCGTGTCCGACCCATCGCGACCCCATGGACAACGTTCCTCCAGGCCTTCCTGTCCTCTACCATCTTCTGGAGTCCCTTTAAGCTCACGCCTCCTGCTTCAGTGACTCCATCCAACCACCTCATTCTCTGTCGTCCCCTTCTTCTCTTGCCCTCAACCTTTCCCAGCATTAGGCTCTTCTCCAGTGAGTCCTTCCTTCTCATTAGGTGGCCAAAGGATTTGAGTTTCAACTTCAGGATCTGGCCTTCTAAAGAGCAGTCAGGGTTGATCTCCTCTAGGACTGACAGGTTCGATCGCCTGGCAGTCCAAGGGACTCGCAGGAGTCTTCTCCAGCACCAGAGTTCAAAGGCCTCGATTCTTTGGCGCTCAGCCTTTCTTATGGTCCAACTTTCACTGCCATACATTGCAACTGGGAAGACCATAGCCTTGACTATACATACTTTTGTTGGCAGGGTGATGTCTCTGCTTCTGTTGATGCTCTTTTGCAAAGCTGAGCCAGGCTTGGGAGCCAGTGGGCCATCTGGACCAAAGCCCGTTTCTGATGGCATGTGCCCAGAATATCTCCAGCCAACCTAGGGCCATTGGTTGCTGTATCCACCTTTGGTCACCACGATGTAAAAAAAAGATGTTGAGACTCTAGAAAGAGTGCAGAGAAGAGCAACAAGGATGATCAGGGGACTGGAGGCTAAAACATATAGGGAACGGTTGCTGGACTTGGGTGTGTCTAGTTTAACAAAGAGAAGAATGAGGGGGGACATGACAGCAGCCTTCCAATATCTCAGGGGCTGCCCTAAAGAAGAAGGAGTCAAGCTATTCTCTAAAGCCCCTGAAGGCAGGACATATGCCCATAATATCTCCAGCCAACCTAGGGCCATGGGTTGCTGCATCCACTTTTGGTCGCCACGATGTAAAAAAAATGTTGAGACTCTAGAAAGAGTGCAGAGAAGAGCAACAAAGATGATTAGAGGACTGGAGGCTAAAACATATAAGGAACGGTTGCTGGAATTGGGTATGTCTAGTTTAATGAAGAGAAGGATGAGGGGAGACAGGATAGCAGCCTTCCTATATCTCAGGGGCTGCCCCAAAGAAGAGGGAGTCAAGCTATTCTCCAAAGCCCCTGAAGGCAGGACAGGAAGCAACGGATGGAAACTGATCAGGGAGAGAAGCAACCTAGAACTAAGGAGAAATTTCCTGATATTTTAGAACAGGCTTGCCTCCAGAAGTTGTGGATGCTCCAACACTGGAAGTTTTTAAGAAGAGACTGGACAGCCACTTGTCTGAAATGATACAGGGTCTCCTGCCTGAGCAGGGGGTTGGACTAGAAGACCTCCAAGGTCCCTCCCAACTCTGTTATTCTATATGAAATCTGCTAAACCTGACTTTGGTAAAGCTTCTTTCACTGTAGGCAAAGAGCTTGTCTGGATTTCTTTTTTTCCCCCCATGGCACTGAGAAAAATGATTTCCCTTCCTTACCAGTATAACTCAATCATGGATAGTCCTCGGCTTACGACCACAGTCAGTTGAGCCCAAAACTTCTGTTGCTCAGGGTTACAGTTGTCAAGGGGCTTTTGCCCGATTTTACTACCTTTCCTGCCACAGGTGTTAAGTGAATCACTGCAGTTGCTAAGTTAGTAACACGGTCGTTAAGTGAATCTGGCTTGTCAGAAGGTCATAAAAGGAACACTGCAACTGTCATAGGTACAGGTCAGTTGCCAAGTGTCTGACGCCTGATCACGTGACCATGGGGATTCTCAAACGGTCGTGTGAAAAAGAATCAAAACTCCATTTTTTCCAGCGCCCTTGTAACCTTGAAATGTCACTAAACAAAGGGTTGTAAGTCAAGGACTACCTGCACTCAACTTCCACTGAGAAAATGGTGCTAATAAATGCCCTCCAGATGTTGTTTTTTTTTTCCTCCCCTTGTTTTAGGCTACCATTTCCAGTAACTTTAAACATTTATAATCAGTAAAGGGTTTGCAGTCCAAAATATCTGGAAGGCATGCTCTGTTTTGTGTTTTGTTGTTGTTTCGTGGTTTTTTTTTTGAGAATTTCATTTCCCAAGCAACCCATTTCAGAGCTAACAATCCAGATGTCCTCTGATGGAGTCACAAATGGGAACGATTCTCTGAATCATCCTCAGGGTAACAATATCTACTAGGAACCGAAGAACGGATTAGACATAATTTCCACAGCCCCTTGGCTTTCCTATCAAGTTCTAAGACTTGTAAATTACTGTTCTCTCTTGTTCCTGATGTAGGCGTCCCTGAAATGGTTGCAACACTGATGTGACACAAGAGACCTGGATTTAAAAAAAAAAAAGTTGCAACAGATACCCAAGGTAACGCTTGAGTGCACATCTATCCATCTTTTCAGACTCTGGCTAATAAGCATATATTCATGGAATGTAAATAAGGCTGCCCCAAGGCCACGAATAAGTGGATGATCAAAGCAGAAAACTCTGAAAAAGCTGCTCCTTCAGTTTTCTCTCTCAATAATATACACTACGTACATGGCAGCCAATGCATTCTGTATTATTTTTTTGCAGAGATAAATTAGTCATACAACTCAGATGGACGTCAACGGCGTACGGTAAAAAAAAAAAAAGCAACAACGTTCTGTAAAAAAAAATAATAAGTGTAAACTTTGGTATCTTTTGAATGGCTTCTTTCTCCACCCCAAAGCGAAATTCAATCACATCTCCCTTGAACGAATCGTGTGTCGGTAATAATAACAATAATAAGCACCTGATATGCAACAATAGAATTTGTGTGTGTGTGTGTGTGTGTGTGTGTGTGTGTGTGTGTGTGTGTGTGTGTGTGAAATTAACCAGGCACTTAGCTACTGGCTTTCTCAATCACATGCTTTCTGAACATTCAAGAAAGTCAGAGTTTGGGAAGAGACGAGGAACCCGGAGGAAGAAGAACGTACGGCTGGAAGCATCTGCATAGTGGACCTGCACTTTTCGTTGCTGGTTCAGCTGTTGGTTTTTGCACGGTGTCTTGGACCAAGCGAGGGGACCACTTACCTCTCCCACTCCCATGAGCTCCCCACTTCAAAATTAAGATTCCTAAAGTTTCATCTTCCTATAGTGGGAGATCTTAAAGGTTGCTGTCTTTCAGCTGGCTTTTCGTTTCTCCTTGGGGTTCGGGGAGAAGAAGGAACGTCAACAGAATCGGGATGACGTGCCACCACTGGCCTGGTATCAAACGAAGGTAAGGAACGGTGGCTAAGAAGAGGCCCATGATCGGCGGAGAGGTTATAGTGCAATGCAGCCGGTCCAGGAGTCTTGTTACCGGCTTGATCCCAAATTTTCCCATGAGGTGGATGAGCAGCTTGGAGCTTCCTGTAGATCAGAGGAAGAAGGGCCTGGGCGTTGTCTTCTGGCAAGGACATTCTGCCCGAAGCACTTTGTCGCTCGGAGCGAGGAGGGACTAAAGAAGTCGGGGTGGCCAAAGACTTTGGAAGGACCGCAGGGCTGGCCAGGAAACCGTCTTCGGTCCCTGCTGCTTCGGTGTAGAAAAGCAGAGAGAGGTTGACGCTACGTTTGCTACAGGAGTCGCAGCATAGCTTTTTGTAGCCTGGGATGGAGCAGTACCGGGCGAGCACTTCCATCTGGCAGAAGATCGACTTGTCTCCTTGGCAAGGTTCATCTGAAAAACAAAAGCCCTTCGTGTCTTAAAGGTGGCAACCTCTTGGGGAACGTGGGATTGTGAGACAGGAGGAGGAGGAGGAGGAGGAGCTTCCAGAGAAGCTGCAAACTATGACGAGAGTCAATCTGGACCCATTCTTACGTACAGAATGAGAGAATGTAAAGTTTAGAAGGATCTTAAAGAACATATTCTAATCAAACCCATGGATGGAGTCCACTAGTAGAGTGTCACTAACAGGTGACCCTCCAGCTCTGGTGTAGACGCCTTCAGTCAAGGAGAGTCCACCGCTCCTAACTCTTCCATAGGGATAGTTAGTTTAAGCACATTTTTTTTTTCATTTTGCTACTGCTCAGCAAAGCAGCTGATGCACTGGAGACAAATTCTTTGGGTGTCCAATCACACTTGGCCAATAACGTTACTTCTGGAGTTAATCTAATTTCATCATTGAAACCAGGATGCAGTTACATTGGCACATTCTCTAGCATTTTATTAAGTATTCTAATATGATTGTTTTGATTGCTTCTTTAGTATCCTATGTTTATCACTGAGTATTGTTTACTATGATTTATGATTATTGTATTTTATGATTATGTTCATGATTTATCACTTGTTGCTTGTATGTACTTTACACGGAGACCTTATGCACTGGACGCAAATTCCTTGTGTGTCCAATCACACTAGGCAAATATTCTATTCTATTCTATTCTATTCTATTCTATTCTATTCTATTCTATTCTATTCTATTCTATTCTATTCTATTCTATTCTATTCTATTCTATTCTATTCTATTCTAATGTATTCCACTCCACTCCACTCCACTCTATTTTATTTTATTCTATTCCATTCCATTCCACTCCATCTATTCTATTCTATTCTATTCTATTCTATTCTATTCTATTCTATTCTATTCTATTCTATTCTATTCTATTCTATTCTATTCTATTCTATTCTATTCTATTCTATTCTATTCTATTCTATTCTATTTCTATTTCTATTCTATTTCTGTTCTATTTCTATTCTATTCTATTTCTATTCTATTCTATTCTAGTTCTATTTCTATTCTATTTCTGTTCTATTTCTATTCTATTCTATTTCTATTCTATTCTATTCTATTCTATTCTATTCTATTCTATTCTATTCTATTCTATTCTACTTTATTCTTATTCTTATTCTATTCTATTCTATTCTATTCTATTCTATTCTATTCTATTCTATTCTACTTTATTCTTATTCTATTCTATTCTATTCTATTCTATTCTATTCTATTCTATTCTATTCTATTCTATTCTATTCTATTCTATTCTATTCTACTTTATTCTTATTCTATTCTATTCTATTCTATTCTATTCTATTCTATTCTATTCTATTCTATTCTATTCTATTCTATTCTATTCTATTCTTATTCTTTCCCATATTCTATTCTATTCTATTCTATTCTATTCTATTCTATTCTATTCTATTCTATTCTATTCTATTCTATTCTATTCTATTCTATTCTATTCTATTCTATTCTATTCTATTCTACTCTACTCTACTCTACTCTACTCTATTCTTATTCTTTCCCATATTCTATTCTATACTATTCTATTCTACCCTATTCTATTCTATTCTGTTCTGTTCTGTTCTATTCTATTCTATTCTATTCTATTCTATTCTATTCTATTCTATTCTATTCTATTCTATTCTATTCTATTCTATTCTATTCTATTCTATTCTATTCACAAAATCCAGGCATGTTTTTCTATCTCCCATTTCTAGAAATGGGTGGTGTACTTCAGAAAGTTCTTGCCTGTCCTGGGACACACATATATTTTTCCGATGCATTTTTGAGACGCTCCATTATGAACATGGGTGAGGAAAAAATTACAAATAGTAACTTACTCCTCTTAGCACTCTCTTTCAGGTTTTAGCAACATTTTGAAATGTCAAATGCTTTAGAAGTGCATCTCCAGGGAGCTACTGATTGAATAAATAAGATTAGAGGGGATTAAGTAAATTGCCTACCTTGTTTTCTGGAAGAAAAGCAATTTCTACATATTTTACTTAGAGACCTGCTCAGAGTTGAATCCTGCTTCCTACATTCCATACTGGTTGGTCTTTCTGCAAAGGCAGCTGGGACTTCTTAATTTTTTCTCTGAAAATTGCCTCGTATCCTCAACGCTCGGCTTTACTCAAAACCTCTAAGAAGGCTTTCATGGGAACTGTCGATCCTTTTACTAGGTTGGAAAGCATCTGGGACGTCTCTTTCTCTCCCTAACTAAATGTTTTTTTAAAAAATGTTTGCTTTCAGGCTTTTAAATATCTGACGGGCTTTTTCTTAACATTTCCATCACTTGCGGTTTTATTGATTGGATTGAGTTTGTTTTTCAAAGAGCTTTATCTTGCTTGCCCTCCTTTGCTTTTTTTTCTTCTGTAAATCACCCTGAAAAAAAGCACTCCTGGTTGGGTCCACTGGAGACGGCGAGGCTAATTGGGAAGATGTGGCTTCAAAGCAAAGAAAATGATAAAAGCCAAACAAAACAAAACAAAACACCCCTTCTTAGCTATAGCAAGTGTGTCGAGAGAAAAAAGAAAACAGATCTTGGAATACTAGGGCTGGAAGTGATGGTGGAGGTCATCTAGTCCAACCCCCTGCTCAGACGGGAAAACCCTATAACAGGAGATGGATAAATTATATTCAGAACAAATATGGGACTAAAAAGTTCCATTTAGCTTATGAGTAGATTTTAGTGGGATATGGTTATTGGTACTTTGTTTGTAGTTATGTTAAAGGGGAGTTAAAGCACATTATGAATTTGGTTAATTGTATATTATGCATAATTTTTATTTAGTATATGATTATTGTAACTATAATCCTGTATTTAGCTCTGGGAAGTGGGTGGGTTTGGGGTGGGAGGGATTTGGGGATATATTGTAAAATTTTGTTTTTGTAAAACTCTTTAATAAAAAAAAAAACAACAACAGGGGTGTGAAACTGCCGGCCCGTGGGCCGGACGTGTCATCCGGAAACCGCACCCACTCCATTGCCGGCAATGGCAAAACTGTCCCGATAGGATGCGTAACGTCACGTGACATCGCGAGTTTGACATGTCTGCCCTATAAGCCATTTCAGACAAAATGGCTGTCCAGTCTCTTCTTAAAAACTTCCAGTGTTGGAGCCTTCACAGCTTCTGGATGCAGGTTGTCCCACTGATTAATTGTTCTAATTGTCAGTAAATTTCTCCTAAGTTGCTTCTCTCCTTAATCCGTTTCCATCTGTTGCTTCTTGTCCTGCCTTCAGATGCTTTGGAGAATAGCTTGACTCCCTCTTCTTTGGGGCAGCCCCTGAGATACTGGAACACGGCTATCCTGTCACTCCCCGTGTCCTTCTTTTCATTAAAGTAGACACACCCAATTCCTACAACTGTTCTTCATTTGTTTTACCTTCCAGTCCCCTAATCACCTTTGTTGTTTTATTCGGTGCTTTTTCTAGAGCAGGGGTGTCAAACTGCCGGCCCGCGGGCCGGATGCATCATGCCGAAACGGCGCCCATCCCATTGCCGCCAAGGGATAAAAGGTCGCGATATGTCGCGACATGTCACGTGACGTTGCGAGTTTGACGCCCCTCTTCTATAGTCTCGACATTATGATTCTTAGGGATGTAAAGAAAATCCAGGTAGCCTACTAGGTTTGTTTCTTTGGATGTTCCTTCTTCTTCCCATACTGGATGTTTGAAACGAAGCAGGGAAAAAATTCGATGGATTCCCAGAGTCTCCAGACGGATAAAGCTCTGCTTCCCTCTAGTGCCCAGATGTTCACAAACTTCCTAAAACTAAAAGCAAGCTATATACTTTTTCAAGGATGCTTATCTTACCGATCTGGTGCCTGTCAACTTCTCGACAACTTGGACCTGATTTCTAGGAAAGGTGGACCCCCTTTTCTCTGGGGCAGCCCCTGAAAAATGGCAATACTTCCAACTGGTCACCCCCTAGTCCTCCTCTTCATTAGACGAGACGTACTCAGTTCCTGCAACCATTCATCGTATGGTTTAGCCTCCAAGGGTCTGTGACAGGGGTCTTCAAATTTGGCCTTTTTATGACTTGTGGGACTTTAACTCCCAGAATTCCTCAGCCAGGCATGCTGGCTGAGGAATTCTGGGAGTTGAAGTCCCACAAGTCACAAAAGGGCCACGTTTGAAGACCCTGCTCTATGACTATTCGCCCTGGCCAGCTCGCCATGGACATCTCATCACAGCCAACTCAGCGCGGCCAACTTGTTGCAGACAACTCGCTGCAGAACAACCTGCTATACAGGGCAACCCACTGCAGGACAAGAGTCACACTAATATCAAAAAAATGGTGGGATAGAATCATCAAAGAAAGCATGCCGAAGGAGGAACAGAATGAAATGGGAATTGGAAACATTAACATGTTTTTTTATTGATTTTAAATCATTTAATACAATTGTTAAATTGTTTTGCGGCAAGTTGTCCCAGGGCAAGTTAGCCATGGCAAGGTGGCTGTGGCAAACTGCGCCATTCTGAGCCTCCAATCCCCTTATCATCTTTGTTGTTCTTCTGGCTGCCCAATCTCTTCTTAAAAACCTCCAGCAATGGAGCACCCACAATTCCGAGAAGCAAACTATTCCATTGGTTAATCGTTCCTATTGTCAGGTGCTGGAGAAGACTCCTACGAGTCCCTTGGACCGCAAGGCGATCAAACCGGTCAGTCCTAGAGGAGATCAACCCTGACTGCTCTTTAGAAGGCCAGATCCTGAAGCTGAAACTCAAATCCTTTGGCCACCTAATGAGAAGGAAGGACTCACTGGAGAAGAGCCTAATGCTGGGAAAGGTTGAGGGCAAGAGAAGAAGGCGACGACAGAGAACGAGGTGGCTGGATGGAGTCACTGAAGCAGTAGGCGTGAGCTTAAATGGACTCCAGAAGATGGTAGAGGACAGGAAGTCCTGGAGGAATGTGGTCCATGGGGTCGCAATGGGCCGGACACGACTTCGCAGCTAACAACAACAAAATGTTACAAGAATCTCCCCAGACTGCTTGCCTTCTCTTGGGAATGCCCAGATTTTATGGCAGGTCAAGCCTATGCTGCTTGTGGTTGCACAAGCACTCCAAGCTAGACCCTCTCTTGACTCTGCCTCTCAGGAGTCTTTCAGCACCATCTTGCAACACAGATGGTAGGTAATAAAGTTACAGACTTTAATTGTTTATGAGTGGCTCTGATTGCTTGCTTCTGCCTACAGGAAAACAGCTAAGCTCGGATAGCATCAAGGACCCTACCATTAATAAATTACTACCAGTACTTACCATTGCAGGGTGCAAGTTTGCAAACCCTCATGGATTCTGGCTTTTCTCCATCACATTGATCCCCAGTGCGGCATGACACCTGCCTGGATTCTGTCCCTTCACCACAGGTGACCGAGCACTACAAGAAAAATAACAAGGGGAGCGGGGGAAATGATACAAACAGCTAGGTTTCTCCATATGAATGCTCAGTGATGCTAGAGATAGGTGCACTGTAATATATACGCTCCCACAGAGAGGGCCTCCTCAGGGTGCCTCCTCAGGGTGCCACCGGTCAAAGAATGCCGACTGGTGGCCCCCAGGGGGAGGGCGTTCTCTGTGGGTGCACCGGATTTATGGAACCATCTTCCGGTTGAGCTCCGGATGGCGCCCGATCTCCGCTCCTTCCGGCGCAATCTTAAAACCCATCTCTTTAAACAAGCTGGCCTGGCCTGATGGGACGGGGTGGGATTTTTATAAATGAACTTTAATTTTAAATTTGTATTAATTTTATGGGCATTGTTTAATCATGTTTTAATAATTTTAATTTTTGTATCTAGTTTTTATGTATTGCCCTGTTCACCGCCCTGAGTCCCCTGGGAGAAGGGCGGTATATAAATTAAATTAATATATATATATATATTACAATGTATGGAAATATTGACTGAAAGCTTTCCAGGACAAAATCTGGAATTAGGATTCCTTGCTTGGATGTAGACAAAGCTCTAACCAAAACTTATTTTGCGTATAGGTTGTCCTTGACTTACAACCATTCATTTAGTGATTGCTCAAAGTTACAACAGCACTGAAAAAAAGTCACTGTGCTTACAACCATCACAGCATCCCCACTGTCGAGGCTCCTTTAACAACTGCCTTTGCTAGTAACAGAAATTCTGATCCAGTTGTGGTTATAAGTCAAGGACTGCCTCGAGTTTTGGCAGAGTGTTGCTAACCCAGTCAATTCAATTATGATTCTGTTATAACCCAACCTGATATGTACATCCGACAAAGAGGTTCTTGCCTTCTCCATCCTTCATTCTGTACCCAACAGCTGGCTCAAAGCTTTCTCTTGCCATACCAGAAATATCTGTAGTTCTACAGTAGGCTATTGTTTACTATTAGCTGATTTATCAGAGTTGGTAGTTCCTTCATTGGGGCATTGTTTACTACTTGATTGTTGATCTAGTATCAATCTTGCTGTTCGTGAGGGTGAAGGTTCGTTCTCTGAGCTTGTGGGTTGGCTTCCAAACACTTTGCTACCAGGCTGGGTAACATCTTCAGCCATGCTTAGGGGATGTCATGTCAGTGTTCTTCTGTTTATAAGGGCTTCAGGTGTATGTGTGTGTGAAGTGAGGGTCTTGTGATGGGTCAGGTGTGAGTCATCAGTGGGAGTCTTGTGATGGATCTTGTGATGGAGAGGTTACATCAGGTCAGAGTCATTGGGAGGTGAAGTGCTGGTAGTGGGGGATTGCGCGGGATGATTGAGGATCGGTGCTGTCTCTGGATGGCTGTGCGGTTGATCTGGATTCTGAGTGGTTTGTAGGCTGGTTGTTGGACAATGTGTCTGTTGATGGAATTGCTTGTGGAGGGCCAGGCTTTGATGAACTCACGAGTGATGTTGTTAACAGCTAACAGTAACCAACAGCCGAATCAAGGAACTACCAAGAACACTCCCACCAACACTGACGGGGCAAGCCGCTTGTACATAAAGACCAAACGCCTTCTAGCACTGATGATGTTACCTAGTTGGGAAATTAAACATCTGTAAAACAATAAACAACAACAACCCAACCAAGTTCAGAGAGCACCAAGGACCCCACAGTTCAACTCTGAGCTACAAATATTCATTGGGCATTGGTCTTTCGTGTAACCGTTGTATAGTACCAGGAGGTGAGTGGGAATTCTGTGGGAGGTCATAGGTCAACCACCAAACAAGCTAAAAGCTTCCCTTGTCCGGTTGTAGCTGACTCTAAGGGACAGAGGTCATCTCCTTTTCTTAGCCGAAGGAGCCAGCGTTGCCCGAAAATGCTTCCCTGGTCATGTGGCTGGCATGACTATATGCCAAGGAGTCATGGAATGCTTTTACTTTCCCATCAAAGTGGTACCTATTAACCTACTTACACTTGCATGCTTTGGAACTGAATAGGATAAAATGGAACTGGAAGGGACCTCGGAGGTCTTCTGGTTCAGCCCCCTGCTCAAGCAGGAGAACCTATACTATTTCAGATAAGTGACTGTCTAATCTCTTCTTAAAAACCTCCAGTGATGAAGCGCCCACAAAGTCTGCAGGCAAGCTTTTCCACTGGTTAATTGTTCTCACTGTTAGGAAGTTTCTCCTTAATTCCAGGTTGCTTCTGTCTTTGATCAGTTTCCAACCATTGTTTCTCATCCTTCCCTCTGGTGCTTTGGTGAATAATGTGACCCCCTCTTCCTTGTGGCAGCCCCTCAAATACTGGAATACTGCTATCATGCCACCCCTATTTCTTCTTTTCTTTAGACTAGCCAAACCCAAGTCCTATAGCTGTTTTTCATATGTTTTAGTCTCCAGGCCTTGGATCATCTTAGTTGCTCTTCTCTGAACTTTTTTCAAACCCTCAACATCTTTTTTGTAGTATGGTGACCAAAATTGGTTGCATAATTCCAGGTGTGGTCTTACTGGGGTATTATAAAGCGGTACTAATACTTTGTGTGATCTTGATTCTATGCCTCTGTTTATACAAGCCAGGACTGTATTACCGTTTTTGGCTGCTGCTGCACACTGCTGGCTAAGGGTCAAGTGATCGTCCACTAGGACTCCAAGGTCCCTCTCACCCAATCTGTACTTCTACCTTTTGATTTTTCCTGCCTAAATGTAAAACTTTGCTCTTCTCCACATTACAATTCATTTTGTTGGATAGGGCCCGTTGTTCAAGTTTGTCAAGATCTTTTTGGATCCTGAGCTTGTCTTCTGGGGCGTTGCTTGGTGGCCAGGAGCTGAAGCAAGAAATGGGAGCTCACCCCATCCTGGAGCGTTTGGGTCTCAAACATGGGTTGTCAGCTGACAGGTTCAGCGTCTTTCACCACTGAGCTATTGCATTAACAGCCCAAATAGAAACACATTAGTTCCTTGACATAATTCAGCAGTAAGGACAGGATCCATTGTCAGGGATAGATAGGTAGGTAGTCAAGAATATTGCCTTGTCACTATCCAAGTTAAATCTATGGTCCTGGAAGAAAATAACCTTTCAAAAGGATCAGAAACTTGGGACTTTAGCTGCGGTTAGGCTGGTTTTCACAAACGAGAAGACTTTAAATGCTTACTGAAATCCACGGCCCCGTTTTCCACTGAGCAGGACATGGTGTTCTATTGCAAGCCCTGCGACCCTCAGGACGTTCTCCATTGCAGTACTTAAAATGAACGGAGCGGTTTCCACCGTCGTGGAGCAGCTGAATGCAACGTACACTTCGGATTTGATAACCAGAAGTCCCACAGGTTTTGGTGCAGTGTTCCCATTCTTCTGCTACCCAGCTGCAAAAGAGAAAAAAGGTTTTTTTTAATGTTGAAAAAAAAAGGAAGCCGGCGGACATGCATAATTAAGGATCCATAAAGCGATCCTTACAAGGGACGCGGTGGCTCAGTGGGTTAGGACGCTGAGCTTGTCGATCGGAAGGTCGGCAGTTTGGCGGGTCGAATCCCGAGGGCCGCGTAACAGAGTGAGCGCCTGTTACCCGTCCCAGCTTCTGCCAACCTAGCAGTTCGAAAGCACGTAAAAATGCAAGTAAGAAAATAGGGACCACCACGGTGGGAAGGTAACAGCGTTCCGTGCACCTTTGGCGTCTAGTCATGCCGGCCACGTGACCATGGAGACGTCCTCGGACAAGCGCTGGCTCTTAGGCTTTGAAACGGAGATGAGCACCGGCCCCTAGAGTTGGAAACGACTAGCACGCACGTGCGGGGGAACCTTTACCTTTACCTTTAAAGCGATCCTTGCGGAACAAAGAGCACGTGTCGAACATAACATCAAATGCTGCACTGATTGATCTGGCACAGGTACAATGTTCCAAAACGGACTTCTTTGTACAGATAGTCCTCAACGTACGACCACAATTGAGCCCAAGATTTAGATTGCTATGTGAGAAATTGGTTAAGTGGATTTTGGCCCCATTTTACGACTTTTCCGGTCAGGTTTGTTAAGCGAATCGCTGCCGTTGTCAAACGAAGTAACACGGTTGCTAAGTGAATTTGGCTTCCCCATTGGCTTTGCAGGTCAGAAGGTCGCAAAAGGGCATCACGTGACACCACCCCCACCCCCGGGACACTGCAACGGTCATAAATACGAGTCTGTTCGCCAAGCGTCTGAATTATGATCACGTAGCTGACTCTAAGGGGATGCTGCTTGTAAGGCTGAAAAATGGTCATAAGTCACTTTTTTTCCCCCAGTGCTGTCGTAACTTTGAACGGTCGCTAAATGAACTGATGTAAGTCGACGACTACCTGTAATTCACCGCTCTGGTGTTTTATATTTTGATGCAGATGTTATATGCTGAATTTGATGCAGGAGACTGCCTTATGCTACGCCGTGCAAAATCAGTCAGTCAATCCAAGGGTATTTCAGTTGTTCCCATTTGCTAAGGATCCGTACCTTAATAAAGCAGAATACTAGAAAGAACGCGCTGGAGTCTAAGCCAATGTATTTTTCCCCTTGGCCTAACAGGAGGTTGACTCTAAGTGAAGATGATTCTGCATGATATTCTCCCATAATCTACAATAGAGCAGAGCAACTTTTTTTGGTTTTGTTTTTTTTGTTGTTAAAATAAAGGATGTGCTTCTTTCCTCTGCACAGGAAACCTTGCACTGTATTGTTACAAGGCTTTAGTAAGGCCACCCCTGGAACACGGCATCCAGTTTTGGTCACCACGATGTAAAAAAAGATGTTGAGATTCTAGAAAGAGTACAGAGAAGAGCAACAAAGATGATCGGGGGACTGGAGGCTAAAACATATAGGGAACGGTTGCTGGAATTGGGTATGTGTAGTTTAACAAAGAGAAGGGTGAGGGGAGACATGATAGCAGCCTTCCAGTATCTCAGGGGTTGCCCCAAAGAAGAGGGAGTCAAGCTGTTCTCCAAAGCACCTGAAAGCAGGACAAGAAGCAACGGATGGAAACTAATCAAGGAGAGAAGCAACCTGGAACTAAGGAGAAACTTCCTGACAGTGAGAACAATTAACCAGTGGAACAACCTGCCTCCAGAAGTGGTGAATGCTCCAACACTGGAAGTTTTTAAGAAGAGACTGGACAGCCATTCGCCTGAAATGGTATAGGGTTGGACTAGATGACCTCCAAGGTCCCTTCCAACTTTTATTATTATTATTATTATTATTATTATTATTATTATTATTATTATTATTATTATTATTATTATTATTATTGTTGTTGTTGTTGTTGTTGTTGTTGTTGTTATTGTTATTGTTTATTATTATTTATTATTATTATTATTATTATTATTATTATTATTATTATTATTATTATTATTTAGATGAGGCTGGAATCTCATTTTATGACCAGTGCTCCGACTTCTAGGTTGGAAGCTTTTATTTTATTTTATTTTATTTTATTTTTTTATTTTATTTTATTTTATTTTATTTTATTTTATTTTATTTTATTTTATTATTATTTTATTTTATTTTATTTTATTTTTTATTTTATTTATTTTATTTTATTTTATTTTATTATTTATTTTATTATTTTACTTTACTTTATTATTTTATTTTTTTATCAGATTTTTATTCCACCTTTATTACTTTATACGTAACTCACATTGGTGAACATTCCTAGTATCCCTTCCTCCTCCTATTTTTCCCACAACAACCCTGTGAGGTGGGTTGGGCTAAGAGAGTAACTGGCCCAAAGTCACCCAGCCTGCTTTCATGCCTAAGGCGGGACTAGAATTCACAGTCTCCTAGTTGATTGGCTCAAAGTCACCCAGCCGGCTTTTATGCTTAAGGCGGGACTAGAACTCAATGTCTTGTGATGATTGACCCAAAGTCACCCAGCCCGCATTCATGCCTAAGGGGGGACTAGAACTTACAGTCTCCTGATGATTGGCCCAAAGTTACCCAATGAATTTGTATGCCTAAGGTGGGACTAGAACTCACAGTCTCCAGGTACCTAGGCCAGTACCTTAACCACGACCCCCAAACTGGCTCTCCTTTGTCCACATGTATATAAGCAAGACTGCAAATGAGTGAATCTACATTTTGTTTCCTGAAGGAGAGATGCTAAGCTCTGCAAAGATGAAGTTCCTTTGTTAAACCCAAGTTGCCGGGATGGATAGATTATGGAAAAGGACCAGGTATACTTACAACGGCTGGGTGCATTCCTGGAGATTGCACATCCTACGAATCGGTTTAGGCTTTTTACTGGCGTCACAGAAGCCGCGCTGCACCATTTTGTTGTCACTTTTCCTGCGGCACCCGTACTTGGTGAATTGGAAACCTGGAGGAAGAGCGGGGGAGAACAGGTAACACCTACGTTAGATGAAAAATAATCTAGCTAAAAATAATGGAAATGTTTCATCTTCACAATTCATCCAAGACTGGGAACAAAAACACAGCCGTTGTCTGGTGCGAAAGACCAAGGCCACATGTTAAACTTCAACAAAACTCATGCCTATTCGCAGGAATCTAGTCAGCTAATAGTTACCACTAGTTTGGCGCTAGATATGAGTTCATGGAATTCAAGAGTTAGGATTGATCTCAATTCATTTGTGGCTACGTAGAGACTCTGTGCTGATTCCTCTTTTGACTCCACCACCAGACCTTGCCTCCTCTTCTCCTACAATCGTGCAGCTCCAGCATCTGCATACATTTGCAAGCTGTAAAAGCATGGATCAAAGTGGCCTTCTGGTTGCAATCCAATGGCAAAGCATGGTTTACATGTGGGAAGCAAGGCCAGAAAGTCCTGGTTTGGGAGTGGGGGTGGGGGTGGGAGGATGGCTACAAAATAGAAGCACCAAGTTTGTTTTCTGCATCATTCTGCTGCTATCCTGTGGTCATTTGTGTTGTTGCCTAT
The DNA here is from genome assembly GCF_947247035.1 of Vipera ursinii. Taxonomy (NCBI): domain Eukaryota; kingdom Metazoa; phylum Chordata; class Lepidosauria; order Squamata; family Viperidae; genus Vipera; species Vipera ursinii. The sequence goes on from NC_139521.1 coordinate 72,023,310, forward strand.
GAGATTTGATAGTCGTAATGAAAGATTTCAGGTTTTTGTTCTCTAGGAAGGAAGGAAACACTAGGCTAATATTATGGTGTTGGTGGTGGTGGGGAAAGATGACCACTAATTAACAAGGAATGATAGCAAAGTCAGCCTTTGTGCCATTTAATGTTTGTCTGGATTTCTTGATGCCCAAGAAAAATGTGCGCATGAGACCTTAGGGAAATATTTGCCATCACAGTTGGCAGTGTTACCTCAGCTAGGCAGATCAAGTCAGCACATACTGTAGTGGCTTGTTAGGGTGTTAAACTTGTACTGTCTGTTTTGACTTGCTCTAAAGGAAAGTTCTCTCTCAACTTTATTATCTGAGATACTTTTCAGAATATAGAATAGAATACAGAATAATGAAGTTGGAAGGGATCTTGGAGGTCTTCTAGTCCAGCCCCCTGCTCAAGCAGAAGACTCTAGTCTATACCATTTCAGACAAGTGGCTGTCCGGTCTCTTTTTAAAAACCTCCAGTGATGAAGCACCCACAACTTCTGAAGGCAAGCCGTTCCACTGGTTAATTGTTCTCACCCTTAAGAAAATTTCTCCTTAGTTCTAGATTGCTTCTCTCCTTGATTAGTTTCTATCCCTTGTTTCTTGTCTTGCCTTCTGGTGCTTTGGAAAAAATATTTGAATTTCCTGGGACAATTCATCCTGTCTCCTCTCCTATTTTTTTTTACATTTGTTTGCATGTTTCAGATAAATGTATAGCAACACAGGATGTGCAGATCCTCCTGAATTGTTCCAGGTTCAGATATGGATCAAGATGCACGTTAAAACTGTGTACTCAAGAAAATATTTGGGGGAATGTTCATTTTATGGGAAAACATTTTAAAATAGCAATAGCAATAGCCCTTAGACTTATATACCGCTTCACAGTGCTTTACAGCCCCTCTCTTTACAGCCCCTTACAGAGTCAGCCTATTGCCTCCAACAATCTGGGTCCTCATTTTAGCGACCTCGGAAGGATGGAAGAAGGCTGAGTCAACCTTAAGCCGGTCAGGATCGAACTGCCGAACTGCAGGCAGACAGCAGTCAGCAGAAGTAGCCTGCAGTACTGCATTCTAACGGCTGCGCCACCATGGCTCAATAGTTGATTTTGAAAAAACTGAATTTTTCACAATCAACCATTGAGCAGATTTATTAGAGAAAAGATAAATCTCAGCATAGAAATAGGACCAGAACATATTTACGAGTGGTAGTGGTCAAAGGTAAAGCTTTCCCCTGTCCAGTTGTGTCTGATGCTAGGAGCAGGTGCTCATCTCTGATTCTTGGCCAAAGGAGCCAGCATTGTCCAAAGATGCTTCCTTGGTCGTATAGCCAGCATGACTATACGCCGAGGCTCATGGAACACTATTGCCTTCTCACTGAAGTGGTACCTATTTATCTACTTGCGGTTGCTGGCTTTCAAACATCTAACTGGGCAGGAGCTGAGGCAAGGAACGGGAGCTCGCCCCATTGCGCGATGTTGGGTCTTGAACCTTTCCAGCTGACAGCTCAGTGTCTTTAATTGCCAACCTATCCTGCATTATGAATAGGTACAAAATATAGACATCCCCTTGTTCTTCCCTTCCCAAGTATTCCAACGTGCCTCCTCCACAGAGCTTGGAGCACTGGGACCAACTCTTCAAAGCCCACTCAAAGGTGTCCAGTTCCTCTTGAAGGACATTGTTACTGCTGACATTGGGCACAGAATCTTCATGAATGATGTAGCGGTAAATCAGGCTGGATTGGGTGTAGTTATCCTGAGGAATTACCTGCAGAAGGACAAGATAATAAAACAACCTGTCAGTATTACAAAACATGGAGTCCTTCTCTACCTTATTAGGCTCTTCAGCAATTGCCTCAACCCCCAAAAAACCCATTTTTTCCCATACCACATTTACGCAGATTCTTCTTCAGCAAGATTTGTTGAGTTGGAAGGGACAAGGCTGTAAGAATTTCAGCGACTAATGTTTTCCCCCCCATTTAGGATCAATGTGTCCCTTATTATTAATGTATGGTGTTGTTTCACTATCTAAGAGACCACAATGCTATTGCAAAGTAGTAGTTTGGCTTGCCAAAGTACTAGCCCTGTTGTAGGACATGCTTGTGCACTTCCCAGGTGTGCTACAGGAGGGTGAGCTGACTTCACACCAGAGAGAAAGATGAACAGCTCTTCCTGCCTGGTCATCCAAGGCCCCCTGCCTTCCCAGAGTTGTCTCACAAGTGAGTGTCACAACTGGGAAGGTTCAGAGCCCTCTGGAATCTGACTGCCTGCACAGAGCACCAGCTCATGTCCTCACTAAGTAAAAGGTAAAGGTAAAGGTTCCCCTGCACATGCGTGCTAGTCGTTTCCAACTCTAGGGGCCGGTGCTCATCTCCATTTCAAAGCCGAAGAGCCAGCGCTTATCCGAGGACGTCTCTGTGGGCACGTGGCCGTCATGACTAGACGCCAAAGGTGCATGGAACGCTGTTACCTTCCCACTGTAGTGGTTCCTATTTTTCTACTTGCATTTTTACGTGCTTTCGAACTGCTAGGTTGGCAGAAGCTGGGATGAGTAACAGGCGCTCACTCTGTTACGCGGCACTCGGGATTCGACCTACCAAACTGCTGACCATCTGATCGACAAGCTCAGCATCCTAACCCACTGAGCCACCGCGTCCCTCCTCACTAAGTAGCATCTATCTATCTACTTGCAGAGAACATGCTATCGAACTGTTAGGTGGACAGAAGGTGAGGCGAGTGACAGGAACTCACACTGCCACACAATGCTAGGACTCGAACCACCAGAGCCAGGGCCACCTCCAGCGACATTAAGCCACTGAGCTGCTGCATCTCTTAATGCATCCTTCAATAGATTATATCAAACCTGAGCTTGCGTCCTTGTCAAAAATTGCCACTAAATTTTAAATGCGGCAGAACTTTGAGAACAACATCAATAGAGCTGATGACTTTGTCATGCAATTTACAGTTCTTGAGGATAGGAAGGTGCAGCCTGTTGGTCCTATGGGGGAAACAACAAACATCGCATGACTTACCAGAACAAGAATGGCATCGTGGAGAGGCCCATCTGTCTGAAGCGTTTCTATACCATCTTCTATGTGGTATTCCCATTCTAAGCCAAAGTCGATGAAAGAACGAGAGTGGGATCTTTCTCCTTTGCCGTTTAAGATGTAGTGGCCAGTGGCTTGGTTCTTAATGGCTAAGAGGAACAACAGAAGTAAGTAAACTCTTCATAGGGAAGATGGCAATTCTTTTTTTCTTCAAAGCGAAGATGAAATGTTTAGTCTTCATGATATCGCTTCTTGCTAGAAAGAACTTCTTTCCTTTTTCGGGACAATTTAAGAACTTCTCAACCCTTCCATACTTTCATTTATTTACTTACTTAGTTATTTTTTGCCTTTATTATTTTTACAAGGCAGCAAACATATCCTACACATCTTCCTCCTCTTATTTTCCCCACAATAACAACCATGTTGTAAGTTGAGCTGAGAGCGACTGGCTCAGGGTGGCTTTCCTACCTAAGGCGAAACTAGAACTCATTGTCTCCTGTTGATTGGTCCAAAGTCATCAGCCAGCTTTCATATATAAGGCAGGACTGCACAGCCTTCTGCTGATTGGTCCAATGTCACCCAGCCAGCTTTCATGCCTAAGGAGGGACTAGAATTCACAGTCTCCTGGTGATTGGCCCAAAGTTACCCAGCCAACTTTCGTGCCTAAGGAGAGACTAGAATTCACAGTCTCCTGGTGATTGGCCCAAAGTTACCCAGCCAACTTTCATGCCTAAGGAGAGACTAGAATTCACAGTCTCCTGGTGATTGGTCCAAAGTTACCCAGTCAACTTTCATGCCTAAGGAGGGACGAGAATTCACAGTCTCCTGGTGATTGGTCCAAAGTTACCCAGCCGGCTTTCATGCCTAAGGAGGGACTAGAATTCACAGTCTCCTGGTGATTGGCCCAAAGTTACCCAGCCAACTTTCGTGCCTAAGGAGAGACTAGAATTCACAGTCTCCTGGTGATTGGCCCAAAGTTACCCAGCCAACTTTCATGCCTAAGGAGGGACGAGAATTCACAGTCTCCTGGTGATTGGCCCAAAGTTACCCAGCCAACTTTCAGGGCTAAGGCAGGACTAGAACTTACAGTCTCCCACTTTCTAGCTTGGTGCATTAACCATCGGACCAAAGTGGCTCTCTTTTCTTTTAGGGACACATTTTTTTAAGGGGAAGAGTTTCTCGAAAAATATCTGTCGGTGGTGGATTATAAATCTAATAAAGCAAATAGTTGAATCAGTCATTCCTGGTGTGGAAGAAAATATGGAAGCAAAGATTCATAGAAACCGGCTGAGGAGACAGAAATACCACAGCAATTAACTGAAGTGGAAATGCTTCTTGCGAAGACAACATACCCTAAAATGTACATTAAATTCAGATGAGGTTTTGGAGACACGCCTTCGGCTGTCCATAAGCAACCATGCCCACAGCTTCCAAAGCAAGAAGACTTTGGCGCCAGCTCTGTTGCCATGTTGACGAAGGCTAAGCGGAAGAAGCACTTACCAAGAATGTGAGGGGAAGCCTCATCTTCTTGGACAGTCACATGTCGAGCACCCGCCGGGATGTCAAACATCTTAAGGTACCCTTTGGCATGTGCAGCGAGGCATTGAGAGAAAGAGTGGAAGAAAGAAGGAGGAGGAGAGGAGGAGGAGGAGGGAGAGGAAAAGGAGAAAGAGAAGGAGAAAGAGAAAAAAAATGGCTAGCATTAGTTAGTCGCAAGAAGAAGTAAGTCCCATTGAAGAACGGGTGCATCCATAGGTCTTTCCTCATTAAAAGAGAAGATAAAAAGAAGACAAGAAGCGTGAAGACTAGGCTGCCTTAAATTTTCCAACTCCCTATGGAGAAGGAAAAGATAAGTAAAGGTCCCAGTAATACACTTACTTCGTTATGCTCTCTGAAGACCATAACACTGAGATCATTTAGGCAAAGCATTTATGCTTCCTATATTTCATGGGGGTGTGGGGGGAAACCACACCATGGGGATTTTCTTTCAAAAACCTATCTGTTGTTGGAAGGTAAAAGCTCCAATGACACCTCCCAGCCACCCCCAGCCAGGTCATGCCTCAAACCACCTCTGATCTATGGGAAACCTTAAAATGACGTTTAGATGCTGCTTGGAGTTAGATAAGAGTCAATGGAATTCAAGGAAGGTTGGATTAGACCAGAGGTAGGCAGACTTGGCTCTTGTATGACTCATGGACTTCAATTCCCAGAATTCCTGAGCCAGCCATGCTGAGGGGAAAGGGAGGGGTTTCCATGATTAGCCATGTTGGCTCAGGAATTCTGGGAGTTGAAGTCCACGAGGCATAAAAGAGCCAAGGTTGCCCACCCCTGGCCTAGGCCTAGGCCGCTTTATGACTCATGGACTTCAACTCCCAGAATTCCTGAGCCAGCCATGCTGAGGGGAAAGGGAGAGGTTTCCATGCTGAGCCATACCGGCTCAGGAATTCTGGGAGTAGAAGTCCACGAGTCCTAAAAGAGCCAAGGTTGCCTACCCCTGGCCTAGGCCTAGGCCGCTTTATGACTCGTGGACTTCAACTCCCAGAATTCCTGAGCCAGCCATGCTGAGGGGAAAGGGAGAGGTTTCCATGCTTAGACATGCTGGCTCAGGAATTCTGGGAGTTGAAGTCCACGAGTCATAAAAGAGCCAAGGTTGCCTACCCCTGGCCTAGGCCTAGGCCGCTTTATGACTCGTGGACTTCAACTCCCAGAATTCCTGAGCCAGCCATGCTGAGGGGAAAGGGAGAGGTTTCCATGCTTAGCCATGTTGGCTCAGGAATTCTGGGAGTTGAAGTCCACGAGTCATAAAAGAGCCAAGGTTGCCTACCCTTGGTGTAGGAGATGACCAGGCTGAGCCTGAAGAAAAGGTCAAACATGTCCCTTCGCGCCCGGTTTGAATTCCTTCTGTTTTTAACTCCTGCTAATTTCCCTTGAACATTAGTAGTCCAGATTCTTGTAGAGGGCTTAAGCTTACAGTAAATCTTTAGACACATTTGAACTGCCTGGATCTCCTGATTTTCCCTGGCGCCTTACAGTTAGTTCGCAGGTGGGTATGTAGAGATTCTAGGCTGGTCCCTCTTTTAACTCCACCTCCACTTCTTCTCCTATAATAAGTATCGCAACTTCCAGCATTCTAATTTCATAACCATACTCCATATTACGGTAATAAACTACCTTCCTCTTCAAGTACCTGGCCAGTGTGTTTATTTGTGACCCGGCTCAGATCCTAACCCAGGACTTTCTTTCAACAGTACAAATCACGGAAACCCTGATGAGCAATTCAAATGATGGAAACCCAAAGGTGCTTTTCCACACGACAACTGGACTTTGTTGTTTTTCTTTGAAGACGTTTCGCTTCTCATCCAAGAAGTTTCTTCAGCTCTGGCTGGATAGTGGAGAACGGAAGGATTTATACTGCTTGCAGACAGCTGGTCATTTGCATTCTTTTATTCTCTTCCAGTCAGAGCTGAAGAAGCTTCTTGGATGAGAAGCAAAACGTCCTCAAAGAAAAACAACAAAGTCCGGTTGCCTTGTAAAACAAACAAACAAACAAAAAAACCTTTGGCTTGGATGACTGACAATCTCCATAGACATCTAATTATGGAACTTTCGGGAGAAATTCCCATAGAAAGCATAAAGGATTTGTCTTTTTTTGCAGTTCTTGTAAGTGTCTGCCAGCCAATGAGGAAAGAAGCAATGAGGGGGATTTAAGAGCAGCTATGGATGCCCATCATCCCGCAATGGGACAAAACTTACCCAGGATGTTTTTTGATATTTTGCTTTCAGAAACAGAAATGTCACGAGCTCCTTTGGGCAAAGTAAATGCACCTCTTGTCTTCCCTTAAACAGAACAATTTTTGTTAATGATCAGATCACCAAAGTCTTGAATTTTCACTGACTATGTCTTGGTATGAGCTTTGTGGTCAGTCAAATGTATTATTTCCACTCCAACACTATTCTAAGTGGTTTGGTCCACGTTGGAGCAGCTGTTTTACAAAACAGTCAATGAAAGTTAAGACTAAGGGGAAAAAAAATCAAATGGATACTTGCAGATTTCATTTTCCAAATATTTGAGTTCATTTTGACATCTCTTGCTTAATTGTTTCCCTGTTGGAAGAAGTTAGACTTTTTTGAGGACTTTCCCAAACCATAAAATGAAATGAAATGAAATAAAAATAATTTAATGACAAAGATAAAGCTTTACCAGGAATATATAAATAATAGTTACAGGTCCCCAAAGTATAATCCTCAATACACTGAGCATGAGCAACAACAAAAAAAAAATGTTCCGTTAAAATTGTGTCTGTTTAGCTTGATTTGTGGCTAATTTTACAACTATTGTGAATTCAGATAAACATGAAAATGTCACAAAATTTGCCTCTACTTTCCATGACCGATTGGAAATCTCAGTTCAAACTCAACTTTTGATTTTCCCATTGTTCTATCTCAAATGAAGATTAAGCATAATACGGGCTAAAAGTATTGATTGCCGGTGTAGCATAGTGGTTAAGATAATGGGGGCAATTAAGCTGACTTTGTAATAATGCCGCTTGGGGTGTGTGTGAAAGCCCTAATAAGCAGGCATATACATAGAATGAAGGCTACTGCTAAGCTTGTAAGCCACCCTGAGTCTTCGGAGAAGGGCGGGATATAAATGGAATTAAAATTAAAAATAAATAAATAAATTGACTGTCATGAGGGAGGTCTAAGTTCTACATTGGGGATTTTCAATCTTGGCAACTTTAAGGTGTGTGGACTTCAAATCCCAGAACTCCCCGGCCAGAGTTGAAGTTTGTGCATCTTAGTATTACTAAATTTGAAAAACACTGATCTAGCCTATTGTCAGTCATAGCTCGTTGGATAACTTAGTTGGGTCATAATGTATACTTTCTTGAGTGGGGTTGGAAACCTGTGAAGCAAATACACAACGTGAATGGTCGATCCATGTTGTCCAGCCAGACTGTAATATGGACCCACAGTCTCTCTAGCTCTTTCTTCCAACCCCCCCCCCCAAGAAATTATATTAATATTATAGCTTAAATTCAGCAACAAATCAAAACTAACTGGAGCACATTATTTTTAAAAGTCCATAAAACATCATCTTTGCAGTCCTGGTGTCAGCAGAAAATCCATAAAAGGTAGCTAAAAGTAACAACAGAGCTTATTTTAACCTTGATCAAGTAAACCAACTTTATATTCCTTTCTTTTACTTCTGTTGTTGTTGTTAGCTGCGAAGTCGTGTCCGACCCATCGCGACCCTATGGATAACATTCCTCCAGGCCTTCCTGTCCTCTACCATCTTCTGGAGTCCATTTAATCTCACGCCTGCTGCTTCAGTGACTCCATCCAGCCACCTCGTTCACTGTCGTCCCCTTCTTCTCTTGCCCTCAACATTTCCCAGCATGAGGCTCTTCTCCAGTGAGTCCTTCCTTCTCATTAGGTGGCCAAAGTATTTGAGTTTCAGCTTCAGGATCTGGCCTTCTAAAGAGCAGTCAGGGTTGATCTCCTCTAGGACTGACCGGTTTGATCACCTTGCAGTCCAAGGGACTCGCAGGAGTCTTCTCCAGCACCATAGTTCAAAGGCCTCAATTCTTTGGCACTCAGCCTTTCTTATGGTCCACCTTTCACTGCCATACATTGCAACTGGGAAGACCATGGCCTTGATTATATGCACTTTTACTTCTAACAGCCTTAAAACCTATGCACAGGATTCTTCCCAACTAATAGTCAGCACCAACTTGGAGTTAGATAAGGATCAATGGAATTCAAGGGCAGTTGGACTTAGTTGCTTGTGGCAATGTAGGAATTCTAGGCTGATTCCTCCTTTAACTCCCCCCCCCCCCCGATTCTTCTACTCCTTCTTCTCCTACAAAATCCTAGATCAAACTTCTTAACTTTTGTTTTTGCCCTTTTTAATCATTAAAATACCACTTAGAAACTAATACTAAATAAGAAGCTAGGGAGATGGGGTTATCCTTACCAGATTTCTTAGGGATTCTGGTGAAGGTCCCTTTCACTGTCCGGCAATGTGAGTTGTCTCCTCCACACACTCCGCACTTGTCTTCAGCTTTGTTGGACCCAATCTCTTTGTCGCAACCAACTTTCTGCCAAGAGAAGCAGATGAGCAGAACTGAGAAAAGTAGCAAGGTGGATTTAAAAATGTACCCGTTCCTAATGCAATTCATTATCTTAGCCCAGGGGTAGGCAACCTTAGCTCTTTTATGACTCGTGGACTTCAACTCCCAGAATTCCTGAGCCAGCCACGCTGAGGGGAAAGGGAGAGTTTCCAAGGTGAGCCATGTTGGCTCAGGAATTCTGGGAGTTGAAGTCCACAAGTCATGAAGGAGGCATAGTTCCCCCATGTTGGCTCAGGAATTCTGGGAGTTGAAGTCCACAAGTCGTAAGAGAGCCACGGTTGCCTATCCCTTTCTTAGCCTAAAACTTAGGTCAAGAAGATGCATATCATCTGTTGCCAAGATTCATCTTACCGTTTTTCGCCTCTAGAGGTTAGGGGTGCTCCACTACTGTAAGTTTTTCAACTTCAAACAGTCACTAAATGAATGATTTGTAAGCCGAGGACTTACTTTACTTTTGTCGTGACCATTTTAGTTTTTGGTAAAGAAACTTTTTGCCCCTATTTTTCTCTAAAACGTCCACACTAAGTGAATATTTTCTACACACATCTTTTAAAAAGTTTTTGTGAGGTTTCCTGGATCAAGCTGGAACAACCAAAGTTTATAGAATGAAGATAGCAATAGCAATAGCACTTAGACTTATGTACCACTTCATAGTGTTTTTACAGCCTTCTCTAAGCGGTTTACAGAGTCAGCCTATTGCCCCCCAAAATCTGGGTCCTCATTTTAGCAACCTCAGAAGGATGGAAGGCTGTCAGCCTTGAGCCGGTCAGGATCGAACTTCTGGCAGTGAGCCGTGAGTTAGCCTGGAGCACTGCATTCTAACCACTGCATCATCATAGCTCCTTCCTTCCTTCCTTCCTTCCTTCCTTCCTTCCTTCCTTCCTTCCTTCCTTCCTTCCTTCCTTCCTTCCTTCCCAATAGCACTTATACTGCTTCACAGTGCTTTACAGCCCTCCCTAAGCAGTCAGCATATTGACCCCCAACAATCTGGGTCCTCATTTTACCGACCATGGAAGGATGGAAGGCTGAGTCAACCTTGAGCCGGTGAGAATTGAACTGCTGACAGTGGGCAGAGTCAGCCTGCGATACTGCATTCTAACCCCTGCTCCACCACGGTTTTTGGCGATCACTCACCACACATTCTCCACGGACGCATATGCTGAAGGGGTCCTTGTAAGAACAGCGAGTCCCATCGTGGGTCAGCTGCTTCATATAAGCAATGTCACCGGTCTCTTTGGACTGGCAATAAAGTTGACATCTCTTGGTGGCTGTGGAGAGCAGAAGAACAATATTGCTTTGATGACTTTTAGGCTGGAACAATTTACAATTTTACCACGAGATGTGGTGTTGGCTCTCAGTTTGGCTGATGTCAACTCTTCAGAGTAGTCCAGACAGGAAACAGAAACCATGAATACTAAGACTCACCTTTCTTGTGAAGTTACAGTATCAGAATTTTGCAAGTCTGAAAACATTTCCCCCACTTTTACTTCACAGAGAACTATGGAAGGTCTCTTCCGTTTTCTCCATCCCCATTCCTTCTAGACAGGTAACCCTTGATTCATGACTGTAATTGAGCCTGTCCATTATGGTCGCAAGTGGTGATGCTCATTCAGCAAAGTGACCATGTGATCTACCTTGCTTAATGGCCCCCACTTCTGCTCCCTCCCTTGCAGTCATCTGAAATTGCTTGTGTCATTAAGCAGACACAATCTTTCTTTCTTTCTTTCTTTCTTTCTTTCTTTCTTTCTTTCTTTCTTTCTTTCTTTCTTTCTTTCCTTTCTTTTTCTTTCTTTCTTTCCTTCCTTCCCTTTCTTTCCTTCCTTCCTTCTCTTTCCTTCCTCCCTTCTTCCTTCTTTCCTTTCTTCCTTTCTCTTTCTTTCTTTCTTTCTTTCTTTCTTTCTTTCTTTCTTTCTTTCTTTCTTTCTTTCTTTCTCTTTCTTTCTTTCTTTCTTTTTCCTTCCTTCCTTCCTTCCTTTCTTCCTTCCTCTTTCTTTCTTTCTTTCTTTCTTTCTTTCTTTCTTTCTTTCTTTCTTTTTTCTTTCTTTTTCCTTCCTTCTTTCTTTCTTTCTCTTTCCTTCCTTCCTTCCTTCCTTCCTTCCTTCCTTCCTTCCTTCCTTCCTTCTTCCTTCCTTCCATCCCTCTCTTTCCTTCCTTCCTTCTCTTTCTTTCTTTCCTTCCTTCCTTCCTTCCTTCCTTCCTTCCTTCCTTCCTCCTTCCTCCCTCCCTCCCTTTCTTTCTTTCTTTCTTTCTTTCTTTCTTTCTTTCTTTCCTTTCTTTTTCCTTCCTTCTTTCTTTCTTTTTCTTTCTTTCTCTTTCCTTCCTTCCTTCCTTCCTTCCTTCCTTCCTTCCTTCCTTCCTTCTTCCTTCCTTCCATCCCTTTCTTTCCTTCCTTCCTTCCTTCTCTTTCTTTCTTTCTTTCTTTCTTTCTTTCTTTCTTTCTTTCTTTCTTTCCTTCCTTCCTTCCTTCCTTCCTTCCTTCCTTCCTTCCTTCCTTCCTTCCTTCCTCCTTCCTCCCTCCCTCCCTCCCTCTCTTTCTTTCTTTCTTTCTTTCTTTCTTTCTTTTTCCTTCCTTCTTTCTTTTTCTTTCTTACTCTTTCCTTCCTTCCTTCCTTCCTTCCTTTCTTCCTTCCTTCCTTCCATCCCTTTCTTTCCTTCCTTCTCTTTCTTTCTTTCTTTCTTTCCTTCCTTCCTTCCTTCTTTCCTTCCTTCCTTCCTTCCTTCCTCCTTCCTCCCTCCCTCCCTCCCTCCCTCCCTCCCTCCCTCCCTCCCTCTCTTTCTTTCTTTCTTTCTTTCTTTCTTTCTTTCTTTCTTTCCTTTCTTTCTTTCTTTCTGTCTGTCTGTCTTTCTTTCTTTCTTTCTTTCTTTCTTTCTTTCTTTCTTTCTTTCTTTCTTTCTTTCTTCTTCTTTCTTTCTTTCTTTCTTTCTCCATTTGAAAAAATGGAGGCTGCATTGTATTTGTAGACCAAGAGCAGAACTGAAGTTTTATTTATAACTGAACTAAAAGAAGTTAGAATTCCTTTCATTTTCTACGCATTTTTGTTTCTTTCTATATTTTATTTTATTGCAGCTCTCCATCTCCTTTCTCCTTATGTTCTGACTCCTTCTCTGTTCTTTCTCTTGACTAAGCTAAAGCAAGAAGTTTTCAACGAACAACCAAATTTACTCAACCAAAGTTGAATACATGACATATTGAACTCAGCTGAGTTAATCTTTATTACTAATATGAAGGATTGTTTTGTAAAGGTGTTTACCTGGTTGCTGGCCACTGCAAAAATCTGCTTATGGTTACCACTCATCAAATAATTCAGTGTAGAACTAGTTTTGAAAAGGACAATTTGTTGGGAAGAAGTCAATAATATGGTCAGTAACCATACAACATTCTCTTCCTTCTTTGTGACGTTTAAACCATTTCCCCACAGAAGAACAGAAGCAGAGACAAATCACGGCTTACCATCTGGATGCTCATATGGAAGCCAATGGTGTTTGCCATTTTGATATTCGAAGTGGGAGTTGCGTTGCTGACACTGCTGGGCTCGGAAATCTTCATAAAGCTTCGGACATTCATCCAGGTTGCACAGCTGATATTCAAAGTTGATACCAGTGCAGTCTTGACCCCCATTAAGAGGCCTGCGAGGAAAAAAAAATAGGAATAAAATCAGATTAATCAGGATTTAACTGTGGCTCCCCACTCTGCCAGATCAAAACACAAATGCTATTTTTGTGGTGGGTGGGTGGGATTCCTAGCCGTCTGAGCTGGCAGGAGCAAATGGAGCTTAACAACATTTCAAGGGTATTGGTTCGGAATTTAAGAATATAGTATAGTACTTCAGCATCAACTTCTTCCCATTTAGTTATTTACATTTATTTACTGATATCCCGCCTTTACTATTTTCACAAATACTGTAACTCAAAGGCAACGAACGTTTCCAAGATGCTTCCTCCTCTTATTTTCCCTACAACAATCACCCTGTGAGGTGGGTTGGACTGAGAAGAAACAACGGGCCCAAAATCATCCAACCAGCTCTCACGCCTGAGGTATGACTAGAACTCGGGGTCTCCTGGGTTCAAAATCACCCAGCCGGTTCTCATGGCTAAGGTGGGATTAGAACTCACGGTCTCCTGGGTGATTGGCCCAAAGTCACCCAGCTGGCTTTCACGCGTAAGGCAGAATTAGAATTCATGGTCTCCTGGTGATTGGTTCAAAATTACCTAGTTGGCTTTCATGGCTAAGTCAGGATTATAACTCACACCCTCCTGGTGACTGGTCCAGAGTCACCCAGCTGGCTTTCATAGCTAAGGATGGGACTTGAACTCACAGTCTCCCTCTTTCTAGCCTAGTGCTTAACCGCTGGACCAAACTGGCTGGTTTGGACTCGTTTTCCACCTTGATGTCTACCATGGCTATAGAAAGGATAATAACTCAGTGGTTGTCAATCCCAGTAAGTAGACAAGGCCAAGACATAAACTCTGCAGTAAGGCTATAACTACTTATATTGAGACTGGCTATAAACAACAGAGAGGGACACGGTGGCTCAGTGGGTTAGGATGCTGAGCTTGTCGATCAGAAGATCGGCAGTTTGGCGGGTCGAATCCCGAGCGCCGCGTAACAGAGTGAGCGCCTGTTACTCGTCCCAGCTTCTGCCAACCTAGCAGTTTGAAAGCACGTAAAAATGCAAGTAGAAAAATAGGGACCACTACAGTGGGAAGGTAACAGCGTTCCGTGCGCCTTTGGCATCTAGTCATGCCGGCCACATGACCACGGAGACGTCCTCGGACAAGTGCTGGCTCTTCCGCTTTGAAATGGAGATGAGCACCGGCCCCTAGAGTTGGAAACGACTAGCACACATGTGCGGGGGAACCTTTACCTTTATAAACAACAGAACCTTGCAAGTCTAATTATCCCCTCCTTTTTCTTTTTATATTCCACTGAATCTAAGTGAACCAAACTCTTCCTCTGAGTATCCATTTTCCGCAGGTGGAGACCAAATGCACCTGTGTAATTGGTAACGCTTAATCGTGGGAGATACGCCCACGCACAGGGGTGGATGTTATTTTTCACTGCTGGTTCATGAACTCAGGCACTTTTTTGTGGTCAGGATGAGTGATACCTATGGACATGCTTGAGGTTTTCAGTTTTTCTGGTCTGGGGAAGGAATGGACGTTTTCTTCACAAAAGCCTATCTTAGTGCTTACGCTAAATTTATACATATATGGGTCCAACCTACAAAATAGGAAATCTATCTATCTATCTATCTATCTATCTATCTATCTATCTATCTGTCTGTCTGTCTGTCTGTCTGTCTGTCTGTCTGTCTGTCTGTCTGTCTATCTATCTATCTATCTATCTATCTATATCATTTATCTATCATCTATCTGTCTATCTATCATCTATCTATCTATATCTAATTGTATCTATTTATCTATCATCTATCTGTCTGTCTGTCTCTCTCTCTCTCTCTTTCTATCATCTATCTAGATCTATTTGTCTCTCTTTTTTATCATCTATCTAGATCTATTTATGTCTCATCTATCTATCTATCTATCTATCTATCTATCTATCTATCTATCTATCTATCTATCTATCTATCATCTATCTATCTATCTAATCTATGCCTATATCTATCTATCTATCTATTATCTATCTATCTATCATCTATCTAGATCTATTTATCTATCATCTATCTGTCTGTCTATCTATCATCTATCTGTATCTATCATCTGTTTGTATCTATTTATCTATCATCTCTCTCTCTCTCTCTCTCTCTCTCTCTCTCTCTCTCTCTCTCTCTCTGTCTCTCTCTTCTATCTAGATCTATTTGTCTCTCATCTATCTATCTATCTACCTATCTGTCTGTCTGTCTGTCTGTCTGTCTTTCTGTCTTCTGTCTTCTATCTTCTATGATGGATGAATGGATGGATGGGGCAATGGCTCAGCAGTTAAGAAGCTGAGCTTGTCAGCTGCAAAGCTGACAGCCCAGGTTTGAGACCCGAGTACTGTGTGATGGGGCGAGCTCCTGTTCCTTGCTCCAGCTCCTGCCTGCCTAGCAGTTCGAAAGCAGGCAAATGCAAGTAGATAAATAGCTGCCACTTCGGTGGGAAGATAACAGCATTCTGCATATAGTCATGCTGGCCACATGACCACAGAAACATCTTTGGAGGATGCTGGCTCCCTTGGCTAAGAAATGGAGATGGGCCCCGCCGCCTAGAGTCAGATATGACTGGACAGGGGAAACCTTTCCCTTTATAGATATGTGTGAATTAAATGGAAGTTTATATGCAATTAAAAAAAAATATCTCTAACTGCAAAAATGGCAGCAAACCAATTTACAAGGGATTGTTGCACTGTCGTGTTCGGAAGCGAACGCCGGCTCCACAGGTCCTGGAGCAGGAGCCGAATTTTGTCCAGGCTCCCCAGCTGCCATCTTGTTTCAACTGGTTTGTATTCTTCCACATGCAGTGACCTTTATAGCACCACTGGGAGGAGGAAAAAGAACAGACATTCTGTTAATAAGGAGATGTAAAAGCTTTAAGGAGGTCTCGCTTCATAATTACACCTTCCCTGGGAGGCAACTGCAGAGAAAGTTATTCTCTTGGAAAAAATTGAGATTCGGTTTGCTGTGCCTGGAACACATGGCAAGTGACCTCCGCTGAACATTTAGAAGCCCTAACTGCTCACTTATTGATCATTTGAAGTCACAGTGGATCTCCTGCCAGGGTAATTATGAGCCAGATTCAAAGTCCCAACAGCTGAACCATCTTCCATAAGATGACATTTTTGGGAAAAGCCATCCAACAACCTGAAGGAGTTTTAGATGAGACGTGGGGAACAAAGGCAACAGTCTGCTCTCTGTATAAAATGGTCCGTCAAGTTCCATCACTTAAGGCTGTCAAAATATTGGGGAACCTTTCAAGGGACTTTAACCACTTGAGGACCACCTGAGCTTGGTGGTAGAATAGTGTCCTACTTTTGCAAAAGAGAGATAGAAAACTGGAGGAGGGGAGAACTTGAAATAGGACATGCATTGCTAAAGGAAGGCACCAAAGAGCAACAATCTACATTGCTTCGGTCTTATCTGTCACCAGTCATTATTTATTTATTTTATATCTGGCCTTTATTATATATGTCATTCGGGTTTTTCCCCACGTAGAATTGGAGGTATCAGGGCAACGTTTCGACAAAATCTCATCCGTCATCCTCAGGCTGGTGACTTCAGCTTCATTCTTCTGGGAGACTCCCAGACTTCCTGTTTCAGCCTAACCCAAGGCCATCCACAGGCAGTAGTCACAGCAGTGACAGCTCATATTTGTGTAAATTTTTTGGATTGCTAACAAAGAATTAAAGGGAGACTGATATGATCATTTCAAACTTATTTGTTCTCATCAGTCAGCCATACTCTTCTGAGATTTGAACCTGGGCCGATTGCAATCCAGGTTCGAATCTCAGAAGGGTATGGCTGACTGATGAGAACAAATAAGTTTGAAATGATCATATCAGTCTCCCTTTAATTCTTTGTTAGCAATCCAAAAAATTTACACAAATATGAGCTGTCACTGCTGTGACTACTGCCTGTGGATGGCCTTGGGTTAGGCTGAAACAGGAAATAAGATTTGTCCCGTGTTTGGGGCCTAAGCAAGATTCTAAATACTTAACAAACACTTAAAACACACACACACACACTCAAAACATGTCCTTTTATTTCTTCACAGCAACAACCCTGTGAGACAAGTTGGGCTGAGAGAGAATGATTGGCTCAAAGTCACCCAGTCAACTTTCATTCCCAAGGTGGGACTAGAACTCAAATCTCTTGGTGATTGGCCCAATGTCATCCAGCTGGCTTTCATGCCTAAGGTGGGACTAGAACTCACCAACTCCTGGTGAGTGGCCCAATGTCACCCAGCTGGCTTTCATGCCTAAGGCAGGAGTAGAACTCACTGTCTCCTGGTGATTGGCCCAAAGTCACTCAGTCAGCTTTCATGCTTAAAACAGGACTAGAACTCACCATCTCCCAGTTTCCCCTTGAAATGCATGCATTGTTTCAACCTGAAAACACATCTTCACTTACTTTACTAGGGGCACATTCTGTCCCATCGAGCGGAGGGCCCTTCTTAGTCTTGCAGAAATAAGGGTTGTCAGGATGACTGCACCACAACTGTTTACACGGGTCAAATGTTCGAAACTGAAAGAGTGGGGAAACCAGAGATGAGATAGAGCATACAGATAGTCCTTGGCCAGGGGTAGGCAACCTGGGCTCTTTTATGACTCGTGGACGTCAACTCCCAGAATTCCTGAGCCAGCATAGACATACCCTATTCCAGCAACTGTTCCTTACATGTTTTAGCCTCCAGTCCCTTGATCACCTTTGTTGCTCTTCTCTGTACTCTTTCTAGAGTCTCAACATCTTTTTTACATTGTGGTGACCAAAACTGGATGCAGTATTCCAAGTGCGGCCTTACCAAGCCATTGTCAAGTGGTATTAACACTTCATGTGATCTTGATTCTATCCCTCTGTTAATGCAGCCTAACACTGTGTTGACTTTTTTTGGCAGCTGCAGCACACGGCTGGCTCATATTGAAGTGATTGTCCACTAGGACTCCAAGATCCCTCTCACAGTTGCTACTATTGATCAAGGAACCACCTGTGCATTTGGTTTTTCTTGCCTAAATAATGGCACAATCAACTCAGATTTCAGCTGACGTGTCTTGATACTGAAACTATAATTCAGCTTTACTTTTATATGAAGCGAGGAAGACCTACCGCCGTGCACATTTTGTAGCCCACTCCAAAATCAAAGCGACATTGCTCGTCCATGGAATAATTTACGCCTGGCAGCTCCGGAAGTTTCGGCCAATTATGTTCAAAAGGGTCATCGAGAAGACAATCATAAGAACTGCGAGAGAAAAGCAAAAGGAGACAAAATTGTCAGCTATGAATTACTAGAAGCCAAGATGGGTTTATCAAAAGCAGATCATGTCAGACCAACTTTATTGCACCAATAAGGAAGGGTTGAAAAGATGAGTCCTTGGTGCTCTCTGACCTTGGTTGTTTCTTTGCAGATGTTTCATTACCAAAACTAGGTAACCATATTTAGGCTCTTGGCAACATCTGGTGATGTTACCTAAGTCCTAATCTCACTGAGGATGCTACTTCAGCATCTAATTATTCTGAAAACCGATTCATCTTTTTTTTTTAAACTAAGGTTTGACAGCAAACGACCTGCAGAATCACCAAGCAGTGACTCCAAAGCCCCAAATGATGACGATGATTGCAGATTTCAATCATTTCTGACACAAGGATGCTGAATTCTTACAAGATATTGTAAGGAGGCCATTACAGCACAGGTCGGTGTTTTTGCAGAATCTCAGTTTGGGGCATGTCTTAGAAAAGAAAACAAATGGGTGCGTGGAGCCTTCTTGGCTGCAGGATGGTTTCTGCCTTGTGTCCCTCCTGCAGCCAAGAAGGCTCCGCACCCATTTGCACCACTCAGGTGACCCTGAGGACACAAATAAGCCTCCATGTGGCCTCAACGACTCTCTAAAAGGAGGCAAATGACCAGCTCTCTGCAAGGAGTATAAATCTTTCTGTTCTGCACCATCCAGTCAGAGCTGAAGAAGCCTCTGGGATGAGAAGCGAAACGTCTTCAAAGAAAAACAAGGAAGTCCACTTGCCTCAGAAAAAAAGCACCTTTGGGACAACTGTGACCTGGATGACTGAGAATCCCCTAGATATCTATATCTATATCTATATCTATATCTATATCTATATCTATATCTATATCTATATCTATATCTATATCTATATCTATATCTATATCTATATCTATATCTATATCTATATCTATATCATCTATATCTATATCTATATCTATATCTATATCTATATCTATATCTATATCTATATCTATATCTATATCTATCTATGTTTATATCTATATATCTATATCTATATCTATATCTATATCTATATCTATATCTATATCTATATCTATATCTATATCTATATCTATATCTATATCTAATCTATATCTATATCTATATCTATATCTATATCTATATCTATATCTATATCTATATCTATATCTATCTATCTTTATATCTATATCTATATCTATATCTATATCTATATCTATATCTATATCTATATCTATATCTATATCTATATCATCTATATCTATATCTATATCTATATCTATATCTATATCTATATCTATATCTATATCTATATCTATATCTATATCTATATCTATATCTATATCTATCTATGTTTATATCTATATATCTATATCTATATCTATATCTATATCTATATCTATATCTATATCTAATCTATATCTATAGATATTATAGATATAGATAGATAGATAGATAGATATAGATAGATAGATAGATAGATAGATGATAGATAGATAGATAGATAGATAGATAGATATAGAATCCATTTATCTATATATCTATATAGAGATAGATAGAGATAAACAGATAGACAGACAGACAGACAGACAGACAGATAGATAGATAGATAATATTCTACATTCTATAGTATTCTATATTATTCTTAATGGGGTGAGGGTAAACTCTTTGCTTCTTGCCTTTTCTTTTTCTTAACTGTATTAAGCTATTTTAAGGCTTGTATTGCAGTTGATTTTCTGTTTCCTGCCACAGAACAGTGGCAGACCACAATACCAATGTTTGGCAACTCTACTGCTGACTTTTGGCAGCTAGGCCATTGAAATCTGGCAAATTGTTCAGAAGAGTCTCCGGGAGCTTCACAAAAAAGGATATGTAAGGCCACGTTCACCACAGGCTGCTCATCTCTTGTCTAAAATGAGCACCGCTCGGAAGCATGTGCCCAGCCCCACACTGTGGGCCAGCCAAACAGGGCATCCATAGTCTTATTGCCACTACAACACCGATAGTTTCTTGCTATGAGTCTTCCTGATCCACACCAGGACTTGGTGAGTCATGGAAAAAAATCAACCCTACAAGCAGGCAAGGAACGGGAAAACAGCGTTAACTTTCAATGGCTCTGCCTCTGGTGACCATGGTTTGTCTTGATCAGATGACACATTCTTCCAGTTCAAATTTACACCTTGGCTGGACATTGGTCAGTTAATAATGTTCCTAGCTTGGTCTAGATATGTTCTAGTTGCCAATAGAGGCATGTAGAGTGCAGAGAAGAGCAACAAAGATGAGAAGGGGTCTGGAAGATCAATCATAACAGGATAGCAGAGTTGGAAGGGACCCTGGAGGTCTTATAGTCCAACCCCCTGCTCAAGCAGCAGATCCTATACCATTTCAGACAATTAGAACAATTAACAAGTGGAACAACCTGCCTCCAGAGGTGGTGAATGCTCCAACACTGGAGGTTTTTAAGACGAGACTGGATAGCCATTTGCCTGAAATGGTATAAGGTTTGCTGCCTGAGCAGGGGGTTGGACTAGATGACCTCCAAGGTCCCTTCCAACTTATTATTATTATTATTATTATTATTATTATTATTATTATTATTATTATTATTATTATTATTATTATTATTATTATTATTATTATTATTATTGGTTCTCCAATCTCTTCTTAAAAACCTCTAGCATTGGAGCACCTACAACTTCTGGAGGCAAGTCGTTCCACTGAGGAATCATTCTAACTATTAGGGAATTTCTTAGTTCTAGGTTGGTTCTTTCCTTGATTAGAATAAAATAGAGCTGGAAGGGACCTTGGAGGTCTTCTAGTCCATCCCCCTGGTCAAGCAGGAGAACCTACACCATCTCAGTCAAGTGACTGTCCAGTCT
This sequence comes from Vipera ursinii, assembly GCF_947247035.1. NCBI lineage: Eukaryota > Metazoa > Chordata > Lepidosauria > Squamata > Viperidae > Vipera > Vipera ursinii. The sequence continues at coordinate 72,044,295 of NC_139521.1, forward strand.
CTTCTTAAAAACCTCCAGTGATGGAGCGCCCACGATTTCTGGGGGTAAGCTGTCCCACTGGTTAATTGTCCTCACTGTTAGGAAGTTTCTCCTTAAATTCCAGGTTGCTTCTCTCTTTGATCAGTTTCCAACCTCTGTTTCTTGTCCTTCCCTCTGGTGCTTTGGAGAATAGTTTGATGCCTTCTTCTTTGTGGCAGCCCCTCAAATACTGAAATACTGCTATTATGTCGCCCCTGTTTCTTCTTTTCTTTAGACTAGCCAAACCCAAGTCCTGCAGCCGTTCTTCGTATGTTTTAGTCTCCAGACCTTGGATCATCTTAGTTGCTCTTCTCTGAACTTTTTCCAAGGTCTCAACATCTTTTTTGTAGTATGGTGACCAAAACTGGTTGCAATATTCCAGGTGTGTTCTCACTAGGGTTTTATAAAGCGGTACTAATACTTTGTGTGATCTTGATTCTTCGCCTCTGTTTATACAACTGGGGATTGCATTAGCTTTTTTGGCTGCAGCCAAGATTAGTTTCCATCCATTGCTTATTGTCCTGCCTTCAGGTGCTTTGTTGGGATAGCCATTCATATGATGCAATCTCCCTCATTAGAGGGAGATCCAATCCGGAAATGAGGAGGAATTTCCTGACCGGGAGAACCATTAGTCAATGAAAGGATTTGTCTCCTGGAGTTGTGGCGTTGACCCAGAATTAGGGGACAGCAGAGGAAGTATGAATTGTGAATATATATTTTTTTAAATTTGTTTTTAACTTTTGTATCTTGGTTTTTTAATCACCCTGTAAACCGCCCTGAGTCCTTCGGGAAAGGGCGGTATATAAATGTAATAAAATAAATAAATAAATAAATAAATAAATAAATGTGCAGATGGCCCTGCTATCTTTGGGCACTTGCGGAGTCATGGATGCAGGGTCATGAAAGGACAGCAAGGAAAACACCCAATGTCCTAACCCACCCGGGAACGTTCGATGTCTTTAGCTAAACACCCTAAAGGGAACATTTTTAGCTACTTCTGCTTTCTCCCTTCTCATCTACAGTTTGACAGCCTTTCTGGGTGAAGTTCCTGACAGTTAGAACAATTAACCAGTGGAACCGCCTGCCTCCAGAAGTGGTGAATGCTCCAACACTGGGAGTTTTTAAGAAGAAACTGCACAGCCATTTGTCTGAAATGGTATAGGGTTTCCTGCCTGAGCAGGGCGTTGGACTAGATGACCTCCAAGGTCCCTTCCAACTTATTATTATTATTATAAGTCTTTATCTTATGTGTGTCAGCTTTGCTGGGTAGATTGCTTATGTAATCAAAAAGTATAAAAATAGGGATTTTCTGTCATTCGGGACCTCTCCCTTCTTTGTTCAGCTGAATGAAAACGTAAAGCTTAAAGGCAACCACTGGTTTCCTGTGTTTCTTTATCAAGCAACACCTCAGATCCTGCACAACAGTGGGTTCTCCAATCTTTCAAGAAAAGATCTGTTCGGGATGGTATAAAGATTCCTGCCTTGGGCAAGGGGGTTCGATTACAAGACCTCCAAGTTCCCTTTGGCAAGAGATTGGCCCTTACTGTATGTATCTTTTGAGTTCTTGGCCACTGCAACGGGACCAGTGGTATCGGTGGAAAGCTGCTTGCACCAACGGAGCCATGACGCTTCCCATCGCTGTCTCATCTCCACATCGGTTCCCTTGTCCATCATGCTCCATCCCTAGCCTGAACCAAAGAGCAACATGTCAGAATTAATTGGGGATGGGGAAGAAGAAAAAAGAAGGGACGCGGTGGCTCAGTGGGTTAAGACGCTTAGCTTGTCGATCAGAAGGTCGGCAGTTTGGCGGGTCGAATCTCGAGTGCCGCGTAACAGAGTGAGCGCCTGTTACTCATCCCAGCTTCTGCCAACCTAGCAGTTCGAAAGCATGTAAAAATGCAAGTAGAAAAATAGGGACCACTATGGTGGGAAGGTAACAGCTTTCTGTGCGCCTTTGGCATCTAGTCATGCCGGCCACATGACCACGGAGACGTCCTCAGACAAGCGCTGGCTCTTTGGCTTTGAAACGGAGATGAGCACCGGCCCTTAGAGTTGGAAACGACTAGCACGCATGTGCGGGGGAACCTTTAAGTTTACCTTTTAAGGAGGAAAAATGGTTTGTTGCTCAAGTTTTGGAAAGATAGAAATCCAGTTAAAATCAGCTTATTGTTTCAACATTTTAAACTTCCCTGGATAGTCAGTTGCCGCTGTTATTACACGGTGTAATATTTCCCTTCCCTCTCTCCACGGGGGTGGGGGGTGGGGGAACACTAGAAATATTAAATGTTAAGTTAAATATTAATGGGAACTTAAAAACTGGGGAAAACTAATTAGGACATTGATTGTCTGTAAAGACTGTTAAAATAATAAGGATATGTATAAGCCAAAAATTATTGATAAATGTAAGAATGTCATTTTTATCTAATTGATTTAATAAGAATTGTCTTATTTTAAACAGGAGACAGCAAATGCTAAGGGGAAAAGAGAGGAAACATTTAACGTAACAGCTTGAGACTTGCCCTAAAGATACTTGTATGTCATTGATTAACCCAGCCACCACGTGGCTTTTCAAATACTTAAATGTAAAATTATAAAATCAATAAAACATTTTTTTTTAAAAAAGAGACCTCTACCCAGTCTTTCAGATGGGTTTGACTAGAAGTACTCTCCTTTTCAAACATCAAAATATGGAAAGCAAAAATGGGAACTCAACACGCTTGTCTCCCATTGGATGATAGCTCTCCTCAAGGTCCTAGGTACACGCTTGTCTCCCATTGGATGATAGCTCTCCTCAAGGTCCTAGGTACACGCTTGTCTCCCATTGGACGAAATCAGCATGCTTGTCTCCCATTGGACGATAGCTCTCCTAAAGGTCCTAGGTACCAAGTTTGACCTCGAAAGCAGAATTTAGACTCAGCAACTAATAAGTACAGATAGTCCTTGACTTATGACCACAAATTTCTGTTAAATGGGTTTCGCGACCTTTCTTGCCCCAGTTGTTAAGTGAATTAATGCCGTTGTTAGGTTACTAATGTGCCCGTTAAGCAAATCTGACTTCTCCAGTGACTTTGCTTGTTAGAAGGTCGCAAAAGTTGATCACATGCCCCCAGGGACACTGCAACCGCCATAAATACCAGTCAGTTGCCAAGGGTTGCCAAATTTTGATCACATGACCAAGGGGATGTTACAACAATCGTATGGGGAAAAAAAGGTCATAAATCACTTTTCCAGTGCTGTTCTAACTTAAAACGGTCACTAAACAGGTGGTTGTAAGTCAAGGGTTACCTGTCATCTAATTTGTGGCAACAATTTTAAGGAGATGTGGCTGGCGTCCCCAGATTGACAGCGGGATGGAGAGAAGAGAGATGCAATATACCGGGATTTGATTTAATCCAGGAACCGCCAGGGGATAATCCTGTTTTATGTCGAGACTTACACGTGGCCGGTTTCGTGGGCAACCACAAAAGCTGAAGAAAACCCATCTTCGTGATTTAGCGTGCAGCTCCTCACCGGGTGGCACATGCCTGTGACTGGAGCATAGCCTGTGGAGCACGTGAAAAAAAAAACGAGATATTTTCAGAGCAAGTAAGTGAAGTGTATGGCTATGGAGATTCTCAATCACCCAGGTCCCGAAAGTGCTTTTCCAGAAGGCAACTGGACTTTCCTTAGCCTTTTGTTTCCTTGAAAACATTTCGCTTCTCATGCAAGAAGCTGCTTCAGTTCTGATGGAATGGCCGGGAATAGAAGGATTTATATTCTTTAGGTCTGGAGGTCGGTTGCCAGCTGAGAGCTTTTTACGTCACTTGGGGATTGATCGGCCTTCAGAGTGCTAATGACTGCAAAGAATATTAATCTTTCCACTCCCCTAATGACCGGTGGATTGCAAGATAGTCCTCGGCTTACGACCACAATCCAGCCCCAAATTTCTGCTGCCGAGCGAGACGGTTGTGAAGTGAATCCCTGCAGAGGTTAAGTTAGTAACACGGTTGTTAAGTGAGTCTGGCGTCTCCCTTGACTTTGTCCGAAGGTCGCAAAAGGGGATCACTTGACCCCGAGACACTGCAACTGTCATAAATATGAGTCAGTTTCCCAGCGTCTGAATGTTGGTCACGTGATCTCAAGGATGCTGCAACGGTTGTGTGAATAGTGATCATGTCATTTTTTTCAGTGCAGTCGTAACTAAAGTTATTAAATGAATGGTTGTATGTCAGAGCGTGCACAGTCTTGTTGTGCTGAGATAACCCAGGATTAAACACAATAAACTAGTTTGTATTAAATGGTGGTTTATCTTACACTATCTACGATATCATACACCAGGAACAATATATATATACGTGCTAATACAGCAGGATCCAACAAACCACAATTACAGCAGGAAACGGAAGAAGAGAGAGAACACATCAGCAGAGCCTTCCCTTTATACAAAGGCTCTTAAAGATACACAGACCCTGCTGAGTCATGCCCATCATTACATTACATCTTTCATCTTACATTACGTAAACCGGTTAGCTTTTAAATCAATACTTTAACTTTGGATGTTGAGGACTACCTGTGTTTGAAAGACCTGGGACTTAGTTGGCTCCTGAGAAAGCTTTGAATTTTATCTCTGCCTTTTTAAAAAGGAAAAAGAAAAAGAAAGAAAGTCAAACCTGCTACATTAGATAGTTTCTGAAGCTTATACTGCTATATTTTTGCTTCTAAGTTTTAGAATTGAGAACTGAGTGTGTTTAAGGGCTGCTATGAGTTTGCTGCAATGTTTAAGGCATCAGGTTAATAATACAAAGGTAATATACTCCTTGGTAGTATAAAGAGAGGCATAGAATCAAAATTATATGAAGTATTAGTAAAGTAAAGGTAAAGGTTCCCCCGCACATGCGTGCTAGTTGTTTCCAACTCTAGGGGCCGGTGCTGATCTCTGTTTCAAAGCCGAAGATCCAGCACTTATCCAAGGACATCTCTGTGGTCATGTGGCCAGCATGACTAGATGCCAAAGGCACACAGAATGTTGTTACCTTCCCACCGTAGTGGTCCCTATTTTTCTACTTGCATTTTTATGTGCTTTCGAACTGCTAGGTTGGCAGAAGCTGGGACGGGTAACAGGCGCTCACTCTGTTACGCGGCACTCGGGATTCGACCTGCTAAACTGCCGACCTTCTGATCGACAAGCTCAGCGTCCTAACCCACTGAGCCACCGCGTCCCGTGAAGTATTAGTACTGCCAGTGCTTTTTTTGTAAAAGAAAAAGGTGCCGGAACTCACACGTCATACAACCCGTCTGGCCTACCCTACAAGGTTCCATCCAAAAAAGGTGCCGGAACTCCGTTCTGGGCGTTCTATGAGAAAAAAAAGCCCTGAGTAGTGCTTTATAAAACCTTAGTAGGGCCACATCTGGAATACTGCATCTAGTTTTGGTCACCACATTACAAAAAAAGATGATTAAAGGCTTGGAGACTAAAACATATGAAGAAGGGTTGCAGGAATTGAGTATGGCCAGTCTAGAGAAAAGAAGGACTAGAGGGGGACATGATAGCAATGTTTCAGTATTTAAGGGTCTGTAACACCTCTACTCCGCGAGCTGCATTGGCTTCCGGTTGCCTTCCGGGTGAGATTCAAGGTGCTGGTGATGACCTATAAAGCCCTAAATGGCATGGGTCCGGGATATCTGAGGGAACACCTGCTGCCGGCATCAAGTTCCCTTTGTCCAGTGCGCTCCCACAGGGAGGGTCTTCTCAGGGTGCCACCGGTAAGAGATTGCCGGCCGGTAACACCCAGGGGTAGGGCCTTCTCAGTGGGGGCGCCTGCCCTTTGGAACCAGCTGCCAGTGGAGCTGAGGACTGCCCCCGACCTCCGTTCGTTCCGCCGGGACCTGAAGACCTGGCTCTTCGAGCTCTCTGGCCCAGGCTGAGGGTTAACCTTATTTTAACTGGGGTTTTATTTATTCAGGGACTAATATAATTTTTTTTTTAAATTTGTTTTTAACTTTTGTATTTTTTGTTTTAATCACCCTGTAAACCGCCCTGAGTCCTTCGGGAAAGGGCAGTATATAAATATAATTAAATAAATAAATAAATAAATAAATAAATAAATAAATAAATAAATAAATAAATAAATAAGAGAGGGGTCAACCTATTTTCCAAACCACCAGAAGGCACGACAAGAAACAACGGATGGAAACTAATCCAGGAGAGAAGCAGCCTGGAATGAAGGAGAAACTTCCTAACGGTGAGAACAATTAACCAGGGGAAGAGTTTCCCTTCAGACATTGTGGGTGCTTCATCACTTGGGGCATTTAAAAAGAGACCGGACAGCCACTTTGTCTGAAGGGATACAGGTTCTCCTGCTTGAGCATGGGGTTGAACTAGAAGACCTCCGAGGTCTTATCCAGATCTATTGACTGAGGTTAGAAGCTGGGAGTTCTAGTCCTGCATTAGGCACAAAGTCAGGTGGATGACCTTGGGCCAGCCATTCTCTCTCAGCCCTAGGGAAAAAAAGCAATGGCAAACCACTTCTCAAAGAAAGCCGAAAACTTCCAGGACTCGTTCAGGCGTTGCCAGGAGTCAACGCTGACTCAAAATTGGAGACCGCTGGACACCTACTCCTTCGATGCTCGTTTTGTAGAGAAATTCACGGGGGGGTAGAAACATACCCTTCCAATAACCGATAGGTATGCTGGCCATTCTGACACTGCTCATCTTGAGTGGCTGCTTAAGGACGAACAGACCGTGATTACATTGCTGACCAGATTCTGGGCAGCAGCAGCAGTGGGGATTCGTCGGAAACACGCGATTAACCCACCAGAGCTATTTTATATAAGTTAACGCAGCCAACCCTTTTGCCTTCTTCTTCTTCTTCTTCTTCATCTTCTTCTTCTTCTTCTTCTTCTTCTTCTTCTTCTTCTTCTTCTTCTTCTTCTTCTTCTTCTTCTTCTTCTTCTTCTTCTTCTTCTTCTTCTTCTTCTTCTTCTTCTTCTGCATTTGAGTATTTAACAGGCCTCACAGTTTTATGGATTGATATTGTAGTATAGTTAGGCCACACTGTGTTTTGCTCATGTGTAACTGACAGATGGGATGCCAAATTGTGATTTTAATCTAGATTTTATCTATATTATTATTATTATTAATGATGATGATGATAATAATAATAATAATAATAATAATAATAATAATAATAATAATAATAATAATAATAATAATAATAAAGTTATGTTTTATGAATAAAGGTTTTACAATAATAATAATAAAGTTGGAAGGGACCTTGGAGGTCATCTAGCCAACCTCCTGCTCAGGCAGGAAACCCTATACCATTTCAGGCAAATGGCTGTCCAGTCTCCTCGTAAAAACTTCCAGTGTTGGAGCATTCACCGCTTCTGGAGGCAGGTTGTTCCACTGGTTAATTGTTCTAACTGTCAGGAAGTTTCTCCTTAGTTCTAGGTTGCTTCTCTCTTTGGTCAGTTTCCATCTGTTGCTTCTTGTCCTGCCTTCAGGTGCTTTGGAGAATAGCTTGACTCCCTCTTCTTTGGGGCAGCCCCTGAGATATTGGAACACTGCTATCATGTTCCCCCTCGTCCTTCTCTTCATTAAATTAGATATACCCAATTCCAGCAGCCATTCCTTATATGTTTTAGCCTTACTTATTATTATTTTATTTCATTTTATTACTTATTATTTTATTTTAGATTTTTTTAAGGGATATTGCTTGAGTGTTTTTAAGTTGTTCTGGTCTTTGACTGTAATAAACTTACGTGACTTGACTCAAAGGCACAAAATACCTCTCAAAATCTCTTTAGTAAAGCATCACAAAGCCCTCCTGTTCACAGAAAACTGAGCAAGTGAGAATGTACCCCCTCGGGCTGATGAGCTCTGAGCTGAGAGAGTTTATTTTGGCACTGATCTGGGCTACTAAAGGGCATTTTTGTCCATCAAAGCCCACTTTATCAAAACCGCTGAAGTTCTTCACTTGCGGCGAAGTCGAGTTCTTTGAAGCTGTTCTTATCAGAGGTCACTGCACACAAGTCTTCGCAGGAATCCGGCTTCCTGTCGCTCTTGTGCTGAAGAGTTCTTCCCAGCTTTTGAAAACTTAAATTTCCTCAAAGAATACCTCAGATCAGGAACTAAATGTTGACTTGGGCTCACTGCTGTGAAAGGCGAGGATGGTCTCACGCTGAGCCAGCCGGGTGCTGCAGCTGCCAAAAAAGCCAACACAATGCTAGGCTGCATTAACAGAGGGATAGAATCGAGATCTCGTGAAGTGTTAATACCACTTTATAATGACTTGGTAGGACCATTCTTGGAATACTGCATCCTGTTTTTGGTTAACACAAAATAAAAAAGTTGTTGAGAAGAGAAGAGCAACCAAAATGATCAGGGGACTGGAGGCTAAAACATATAAAGAGCAGTTGCTGGAATTGGATATGTCTAGTTTAATGAAAAGAAGGACGAGGGAGGACAGGATAGTAGTATTCCAGTATTTGAGGGGCTGCCCCTCGGACAAGCGCTGGCTCTTTGACTTTGAAACGGAGATGAGCACCGGCCCCTAGAGTCGGAAACGACTAGCACGCATGTGCGGGGGAACCTTTACCTTTACCTTTATAAAAATGTCCTAAAACGTATTGAATCTTCTTTCTCTTTCATTTTCAGTATCAATCTATCCATTTCTGCACAATCTAAAAAAATAATAACAATTCACTCTTCCTCTGTGGGTAAATCTTCATTTTTCCAATATTGAGCGAATACAATTCTCGCTGCCTTTTATACATATAAAATTAGATACATACACTCTTTCTCACTGTTTCCCACCATTATGCCTAATAAAAATAATTCTGGCTTAAAATCTATATGTTTTGCTTAGTAATTTTCTCTAACCATATGTCCTACGTATCCCATGGACAGCCGGTTGAAGAAGAATAAAGAAAGCGGAGAGAATTGAACTGTTCTAGGGCAAAAGTTGCGAAGTGCAGAGCGTCTGGGATAGGGAGGAGAAGTCACCTGAATTTCCAGATTTTGAGCAGCTCTTCCATACTGAAAGCCGAAGTGGGCTTTTGAAGGAGTGGGGAAGGGGCACTTGAGCACTGTACCTTGCATTCCAGCTGGTCCAAAATCTTGCCTGGTGAGAAAGATGGCGTGATCGTGATGTTCTGAGTGACCGGGGTCCGTTTTTTGTTGCTGATATGCCCAACGGCACACGTTCTCCAGGCTCCTGGAGGGGTTTCCTCGTTCAATTAGACTGACGGACTGGAAAATAAAACAACAACAACATACAAACAGGTTACAAACCAGTATGCTGTTTACATCGTAACTGGTTAGCTTAGGATCTTCTTTCTTCTTTTCTCTCCCTCCCTCCCTAGATAGATGATAGATAAATAGATCTAGATAGATGATAGATTTAGATAAATAGATTCTAGATAGATGATAGATTAGATATAAAATAGATGATAGATAGATAGATGATAGATAGATAGATAGATAGATAGATAGATAGATAGATAGATAGATAAATAGATAGATAGATAGATAGAAGTTGTTGTTAGTTGCGAAGTCGTGTCCGACCCACTGCAACCCCATGGACAGTGTTCCTCCAGGCCTTCCTGTCCTCACGCCTACTGCTTCAGTGACTCCATCCAGCCACCTCATTCTCTGTCGTCCCCTTCTTCTCTTGCCCTCAATCTTTCCCAGCATTAGGCTCTTCTCCAGTGAGTCCTTCCTTCTCATTAGGTGGCCAAAGTATTTGAGTTTTAGCTTCAGGATCTGGCCTTCTAAAGAGCAGTCAGGGTTGATCTCCTCTAGGACTGACCGGTTTGATCACCAGATAGATAGATAGATAGATAGATAGATAGATAGATAGATAGATAGATAGATAGATAGATAGATAATAGACAAACAGACAGATAGATAGATGATGGATGGATGGATAGATAGATAGATAGATAGATAGATAGATAGATAGATAGATAGATAGATAGATCCTATTTTAACTATTATCCTTCTGAAGAACTGATGGAAGTACAGTGATGGAAGAGCAATACAAGATAAAGAATTTTTTTTTCTCAACTAGCAAGCAGAGGCCTTCATATAATGTAGTACCCACAGGCACCATGTCATAAAAGAACTAAATTTATCACTAAGAACAACTTCATCCCAGTCCCATTTTTTTGCAACATTCCAGAATCTAAATGGACTCTTATCTCATACGCCTAAGTGTACACTGATTTGTAAGAACTGCCCCCCCCCTAGAAAAGATGGCTGCTGTCCAGGCTGCATCAGGATTTACTTTAGGGAATCTCTGTATTTTGTAAGCACAGATTTATATTTGGGAGGACATATTTTCTGCTTTAAACTCCCCCTTTTTTAAAAAATAAATAAATAAATCCAAGCCTTTGGATCTGCTTGTTAAAGCTTCGTATTAGAAGCTTTGCAGGAACTATTATCTCAACCCGTTTATATTCTTTCGGGGAAAATAACAAGCTGGGGGTCCTTCAACTGGAACAAACATCTCATGAGGAAGACCAGATACTCAACGGAGGAAACCAAGCAAGAATGTTTTGCCTGGTATTCCTGATTAAGTTATTCCATTTCTAAAATGACTCTGAGGACAGTGACCCGCTAAATTTATACCCCCTAGCACACTGTCCTGGAAACCCACAACATGCCGTATATACACGAGAGTTGTGCGCCAATGTAAAAAATACAGAGTAAATATTTATTAGCTTTGGTGGAAGTCACCCAACCGTCTGATATTCTTCTGCTAAATTATGCAGCAATGTTCTAAATGAATAATTGACAATAAAGGCTGCCTAACAGTATAATGTATTTATTTCCCTACCCGATGTTAGCATCCAGAGTTTGGATTTTTGTTTGGCTTTGTTTACAGGGAGGTAAACAAGAGGCACTGTATACAGGATGATCTGGGGAGACATTTTCTTAGAGAGGGGCATCTTTTTTAAAATTATTTTTGAGGAAATAATCCCCAAAGAGCACAGCTGAAAATTAATTCCTTTTGCTTGGAAATTCTCATGGTGCAGTTCTGGGGCCCTCTGGGGGAATGCTCCCTCACTCCTTCTAAAAGGAAAATCAAATAATGATAGGGGAAGATATCAACGCGCTTGGGGGGAAATGACATTTTTCAACTCATCGCCACCACCATCATTTTAGGCATTTTTGTCCATCCACTGCAGGATGAAGGCCTCTTCCGCACGTTTCCAACCCCTACGGTCTTGATCTTCCTTTTGCCAATTGAGCCCGCCATACTTGCTGAGGCCATCGATCTATCTTTTCAACGGTATTCTTAAAAAGCAAGGTAATAACAAACATCACCCTGCATGTTGTACTGAGTCATGCGTGACCATCAATATTCTACTGAGTGCTATTGTGAATCCTGCCATTTGCGGCTTATTTAATAAGCCATAAGGTGGATCGTGGCGTGGTACGTCTATGGCTAAGATCAAGTGTGGCATTGTCAAGCATGATACAAGCGTCCCTTGGTGCCGTCTGAGCTTGGCTGTTTTCTTGCAGACATTTCATCATCAGGGCTAGAAAGGAGTGGGATTTGTGGAAAGGAGGAGGAGGAGGAGGAGGAGGAGGAGGAGGAGGAGGAGGAGGAGGAGGAGGAAGACTGTGGGGTCCTTGGTGCTCTCTGAGCTTGGTGGTTTTCTTGCAGACAGTTCATTACATAACTAGGTAACATCATCAGTGCTGGAAAAGAGTGGGATTTGTGGGGGAGGAGGAGGAGGAGGAGGAGGAGGAGGAGGAGGAGGAGGAGGAGAAGGAGGATGACTGTGGGGTCCTTGGTGCTCTCTGAGCTTGGTTGTTTTCTTGCAGACGTTTCATTACTCAACTAGGTAACATCATCAGGGCTAGAAGGGAATGGAATTTGCAGAGAAGAGGAGGAGGAGGAGGAGGAGGAGGAGGAGGAGGAGGAGGAGGAGGAGGAGGAGAATTGTGGTGTCCTTGGTGCTCTCTGAGGTTGATTGTTTTCTTGCAGACGTTTCATTACCCAACTAAGTAACATCATCAGTGCTAGTAAGGAATGAGCTTTGCCCTCAGCTTATATTCTAGTGGCTTGCCTTGTCGGTGTTGGTGGAAGTGGTCTTGTTGTTTCACTCCCATTCCCACCAACACTGACAACGCAAATCACTTGGATGTAAACAAAGACCAAACCCCACTCCCTTCCAGCACTGATGGTGTTAGCTAGTTGGGTAATGAAATGTCTGCAAGAAAATGCCAAGCTCAGAGACCCCACAGTTCAACCCCGAGCTACAAATATTCTTTCCTATCCATGATATATGACCTGAGTAACATACAAGCAGCCATGAATTGTTTTAATCATAGCTTACCGAATTAACTATAATGATTGGGATCATCTGGCGTGCTAAGTCCAAACCAAACCCATTATGTATTTGGATGGGATCATAAGATCCTGCTCCGTTGACCCATAAGGCGTGTTTGCATGCAGTAGACAGATGAACCCTTCACCTGGTTTATTTACCTTGGCATAACCTAGCATCATCATACGAACCAGCACAACATTTATGTGGATGCCCAGGGATTCATCGTGATAAATTTCATTCACCTAAAGAGAAGAAAGAGAAAGGGAAGAACAACAACAACCCAAATCCTTAGTAATGAGATAGTCAAGAAAAACGTGGATTGAAGACTCCACATTGATTGATTGATTGATTGATTGATTGATTGATTGATTGATTCATTCATTCATTCATTCATTCATTCATTCATTCATTCATTCATTCATTCATTTTATCTAACAGCCCATCTCCTGAGGTGGCTGACATTTGCAAAAACTATAAAAACATCCAGAATAAATAAATATACATCGTAGCCGTCGAGGCAGTTAATCAGTTCACAGTAAAGTCAAGAAATGGGACCTTTAATGCATCCAGTGCCCCAGGCTCCAGATCATAGCCAAATTTTTAAACCCTTTTAAAAGCCCAATGGGGTTGGGGCCATCCTAATCGCTGAGGGAAGGATGTTCCACGGGGCCAGTGCAGAAAAGGCCCCGTCTACAAGTCCCCATAGCTGACACTCTTTGGCTGATCTATAATATATGCCCAATCTGTCAGATAGAATTGGACGGGTAGAAATTCTTAGGAAAAAAACAAAAAACAGCCCCTCAGATCATTTGCAATCTGTGTCAGATAGAAGGTACAAGCTAGAAGCCCTTGCTTAGGTGTACTTTTTTTTAATAAAGGGTAAATGATCCGGGTCTTATGTATGGTCCAGGACCTCACTAACTGGCCAAGCTTTAGCTTTCTCTTTCTAGATTACAGCCAGCTGTTCCAGTTATTTACAGGAAACTTCTAATGCACTTTAGTAACTGGAGATACCAACTTTCGCTCAGGACCAACATTGGAGGCTACCAGTAAATGGGGCTGGAACAAGCAGAGATCCTGAGCAAAGCCTAATTGTATGGGATTCTCTTTATTTATCTTTTCAACACTATGCCTTCCTTCCTTCCTTCCTTCCTTCCTTCCTTCCTTCCTTCCTTCCTTCCTTCCTTCCTTCCTTTCCTTTCCTCCCTCCCTCCCTCCTTTCCTCCTTTCCTCCCTCCCTCCCTCCATCCCTTCTCTCTCTCTTTCTTTCTCGCTCCCTCCCTCCCTCCCTTCCTTCTTCCTTCCTTCCTCCTTTAATTCATTCGTCCCTACCTCAATTCTCCCTCCCTCCCTCCCTCCTTTTTTTCTCTTTCTTTCTTTCTTTCTTTCTTTCTTTCTTTCTTTCTTTCTTTCTTTCTTTCTTTCTTTCCTTCCTTCTTTCTTTCTTTCTTTGTTTCTTTCTCTCTCCCTCCCTCCCTCCCTCCTTTCATTCCTTCCTCTCTACCTAAATTCTTCCTTCCTCCTCCCCTTCCTCCTCTTTCTTTCTTTCTTTCTTTCTTTCTTTCTTTCTTTCTTTCTTTCCTTCTTTCTTTCTTTTCTTTCTTTCTTTCTTTTGCCACCCATTTCATGCAACTCTCGGCAGCTTGTTGTTGTTGTTGTTAGTTGCGAAGTCGTGTCCGACCCTTCACGACCCCATGGACAACGTTCCTCTGGGCCTTCCTGTCCTCTACCATCTTCTGGAGTCCATTTAGGCTCACGCCTCCTGCTTCAGTCACTCCATCCAGCCACCTCATTCTCTGTCGTCCCCTTCTTCTATTGCCCTCAACCTTTCCCAGCATTAGGCTCTTCTCCAGTGAGTCCTTCCTTCTCATTAGGTGGCCAAAGTATTTAAGTTTTAGCTTCAGGATCTGGCCTTCTAAAGAGCAGTCAGGGTTGATCTCCTCTAGGACTGACCGGTTTGATCGCCTTGCAGTCCAAGGGACTCGCAGGAGTCTTCTCCAGCACCAGAGTTCAAAGGCCTCAATTCTTTGGCGCTCAGCCTTTCTTATGGTCCAGCTTTCACTGCCATACATTGCAACTGGGAAGACCATGGCCTTGACTATACGCACTTTTGTTGACAGGGTGATGTCTCTGCTTTTTAGTGTGCTGTCTACATTTGCCATGGCTTTCCTCCCCAGGAGCAAGTGTCTTTTAATTTCTTGGCTGCAGTCCCCATCTGCGGTGATCTTGGAGCCCAGGAAAATAAAATCTGTCACTACCTCCATTTCTTCCCCATCTATTTGCCAGGAATTGAGAGGGCTGAATGCCATGATCCTGGTTTTCTTAATGTTTAGTTTCAACCCAACATTTGCACTCTCCTTCACTCGCAACAAGAGGCTCTTTAGTTCTTCTTCGCTTTCTGCCATTAGAGTGGTATCATCTGCATATCTTAGGTTGTTGATATTTTTTCCGGCAATCTTAATTCCAACTTTTGATTCATCTAGCCCTGCCTTTCTCATGATGTGCTCTCCATATAAGTTAAATAGGCAAGGCGACAGTATACAGCCTTGCCGGACTCCTTTCCCAATTTTGAACCAATCAGTGGTTCCGTGTCCAGTTCTCACTGTTGCTTCTTGACCCACATATAGGTTTCTCAAGAGACAAATAAGATGGTCTGGTACTCTCATCTCTTTAAGAACTTGCCACAGTTTGTTGTCATCCACACAATCAAATGCTTTAGCATAGTCAATGAAGCAGAAGTAGATGTTTTTCTGGAACTCTCTAGCTTTCTCCATGATCCAGCGTATGTTGGCAATTTGATCTCTAGTTCCTCTGCCTCTTCGAAATCCTCCCTGTACTTCTGATAGTTCTCGATCCACATACTGCTGGAGTCTAGCTTGTAGGATTTTAAGCATAACTTTACTAGCACGTGAAATGAATGCAATGGTGCGATAGTTTGAACGTTCAGCATCTTACAATATGATAAAAGCAAAAATGCAAACCATTAAATATTCAAACTTCTTTCTCTGAAACTCCCTTGTTTTTGCTTTGCTTTGTTTGGAAAGCACCTCTCCATTCCCTAAAATTATGTTTTCACAGCAACCACAACTTTTTAATTTGTGGTCCTCAAGGGCAACTTTTGTTGCTGAAACGCTCCTCTGTTGCTTAAAATGCAGCATGCCTCTGACACTGGAAAATTGAATGACTCTTGAAAGCAACACCCATTTTTGCATTTATTTGGTGCTAACAGCTAAGAGAGCAGTCTTCTTAACCCCGGAATCATTTTGAAGAAGAAAACATGAATTATGGAATGAAGTGACCAAAGCTTTTTCAAATGCCAATATTCTCAAAGCATCAAAAATGCAATGAGAAAGGTCAGGACAAGAAGCAACGAGTGGAAACTAATCAAGGAGAGAAGCAACAGAGAACTCAGGAAAAATTTCCTGATAGTGAGAACAATTAATCAGCGGAACAACTTGCCTCCCGAAGTGGTGAATGCTCCAACACTGGAAGGCTTTCAAGAAGAGACTGGGCAGCCATTTGTCTGAAATGGTCCAGGGTTTCCTGCTTGAGCAGGGGTTGTTCTGTTACTAAATGAATGGTCATAAGTGCAGGACTACCTATACCGGGGGGTCTTCAAACCTGGCCCCTTTGATGACTTGTGGACTTCAACTCCCAGAATTCCTCAGCCAGGCACGCTGGTTGAGGAATTCTGGGAGTTGAAGTCCACGAGTCATCAAAGGGCCACGTTTCAAGACCCCTGCCCTATACCACATCCAAAGCACAGCACTGTGCTAAGAGAAACAGGATAATCAGACAGACCAACCATCTGTGAAGTTTCTCATTGAAACCTACCTACAGACAGATGGAGTGTTCTTTGATTACAAGTTCAAACCTATCCTCTCATTTATTTTATTTTATTTATTTTTATTTTTATTCCATTTATATCCCGCCCTTCTCCGAAGACTCAGGGCGGCTTACAAGCTTAGCAGTAGCCTTCATTCTATGTATATGCCTGCTTATTAGGGCTTTCACACACCCCCAAGCGGCATTATTACAAAGTCAGCTTAATTGCTCCCAACAATCTGGGTCCTCATTTATTATGTCTGCTTACCTTGCGATCCCAAGCAACAAATGCCAAATTAGGGCAGTTTTAGATTGCGATCTCGGGACGACATTTCCACCGTTTAACTTAACCCCGGTTCCTTCTTTTGCCCCCTCCAGCAGCATTTTTACAAAGTCAGCTTAATTGCCCCCAACAATCTGGGTCCTCATTTTACCTACCTCTGAAGGATGGAAGGCTGAGTCAACCTTGAGCCTGGTGGGATGCGAACCTGCACTAATTGCAGGCAGCTGGTGTTACTTAAGGAGGCATTAGCCCACTGCCCACTGCTCCACCAAGGCTCTAGAGAATTCCTTAACTTCAGGTGTCTGCTACAAATCCCTATCTCCGTTCCATTATAGAAGTAGCCTTCTTCTAGATCAGGGGTCTTTAAACTTGGCCCTTTGATGACTTGTGGACTTCAACTCCCAGAATTCCTCAGCCAGTGTGCCTGGCTGAGGAATACTGGGAGTTGAAGTCCACAAGTCATAAAAGGGCCATTTTTGAAGACCTGATATAGACTTTAAGAGGAGTGGACTTAAACTTCCAGAATTCCTCAGCTGGCGTGCCTGGCTGATGAATTCTGGGAGTTGAAGTCCACAAGTGATCAAAGGGCCAAGTTTGAAGACCTGATATAGACTTTAAGAGGAGTGGACTTCAACTCCCAGAATTCCTCAGCTGGCGTGCCTGGCTGAGGAATTCTGGGAGTTGAAGTCCACAAGTCATCAAAGGGCCAAGTTTGAAGACCTGATATAGACTTTAAGAGGAGTGGACTTCAACTCCCAGAATTCCTCAGCTGGCGTGCCTGGCTGAGGAATTCTGGGAGTTGAAGTCCACAAGTCATCAAAGGGCCAAGTTTGAAGACCTCTGTGCTAGATGTTCCACTTTCTAATCTTACCTGTAGCCTTAGCATTTCCTGACAGTCTGTCACCCAAAAGTGAGGGGATCCAGCCCTCGGTAGCTTTCCCAAGATTATCCACGATCAATTGGAGGCTTAAGGGACCGAGGCCTTTATTTCTCCCATACTAAAACAAGAAAAATATTGCACTCACAATGTTCATCAGGGTGAGAAGGTAGTTCTGCACGTGTTCTTTGCCATGAAATCGGACCACCGAGTCATCTACTCCGAGGAGAACCTCAATATTGTAGCCATTTTCTCCGGTGTGTCTGCGTCGCCTCAGCGTTTCGTTCAGTTCCTGCTCTATGCTTGCATAAGTGGACTCCAGGCGGAGCAGATCAGATTCTGAGTGGAAGGGAGGAAATAAATCCAAGGATTAGAAGTTAATTACCATTATCCACAGCTGGACCGTTGTTCTCCACAGAGGATATCCCATATATGTAATAGAGATTTTGTCAGCTCAGAAAGGAAACACCACACACACATTCTGGGATTGCATCTGTACATTCGTTCATCTGGAATCTTAGAGGGTGAGACTCAACGTCAAGAGAATGATTAAGCAACATAAATTCAGTCAGAGATTAATCCAGAACAGCTCTGATCTTTATCCAGGATGACTGAATCTGATTCTTTACTGATATTACTTTTGCTGCTTATCTGGAGACTGTGAAGACTCAAGAGCACCTCAACAGAGCTTTAACACTTCTTCAATTGTGGATCTTCAGAATCTAGGCCCACTGGTGTTTCTCAGCACCTCTAGACATTATTTGTTTATTAGATTTTTTTTAAAATCCTGCCTTTATTACTTTAACTGAAGGCAACAGACATACTTTATGCTTCTTTCTCCTCCAATTTTCCCCGCAATAACCCTGAGAGGTGGGTTAGTGGCTGGCCCAAAGTCATACAGTTGGCTTGGTTTCATAAGGAGGACTAGAACTCAGAGTCTCTTGCTGCTTGGCCCAAACTCACCTAGCTGGCTTTCAATTCCTAAGGTGGGACTACAACTCACTGTCTCTTAGTGATTGGCCTAAGTCACCCAACCGGCTTTCATGCCTAAGGTAGGACTAGAACTCACCGTCTCCTGGTTTCTTGGCCAGCACCTTAACCACTACACCAAACTGGCTATCGAAAAAGATATTCACGCAGGAAGCATCAATAAGAGAAGTGCTTCCATGGCTGTTAACGCAAGACTAGGAAGCAATTACATACACTGGCAAAAGAGCAATTATTATAACCAGGGCTTTCTTTCTCATAGAATGCTCAGAACGGAGTTCCGGCACCTTTTTTGGATGGAACCTTGTAGGGTAGGCAAGGCAGGTTGTATGACATGTGTGAGAATCAAATGCACAGGTATAGTATAGGTAGTAACTGTGAGAGGGATCTCGGAGTCCTAGTAGACAATCACTTCAATATGAGCCAGCAGTGTGCTGCAGCGGCCAAAAAAGCCAACACAGTGCTAGGCTGCATTAACAGAGGGATACAATCAAGATCAAGTGAAGTACTAATACCACTTTACAATGCCTTGGTAAGGCCACACCTGGAATACTGCACCTAGTTTTGGTCACCACGATGTAAAAAAGATGTCAAGACTCTAGTGAAGTAGCCGAAGGACCACTCGGGACGACAGGCTAGTTAACTAAAAGGTTTATTTAGAGCAAGACAAAACAGAATAACTCGCCCGGCTTTTATAGCCGGCAGCTGTCAGTGAGGGCCAATCAGGAACGTCCATTTTGGCGCCGCGTCTATCTGGACCAATCCGCGTCGTCTGTTCTTGACAGTTCTGGCTTCCGCATGGCTCGGTGTTTTGACAGCCGCGAGCTGTCAGCGGTTGCGCCTGCGCTGTGCGGGGAACTTTGACAGCTGTCAAGTTCCCGCGTGTTCTCCTGTCAGATTTTATTTTTCCTCACGTATACGGTTTAATCACATCTAACTTAACTGTTTACATATATAATACACCCCTTACCCCTCCCCTGGAGCGTTTCCTCCCTCTCTGTCGTTGGAACCTGCCCACTGGTAGTCCTTTAGGTAGGTGGGGGCCCTTCGGTTCCTGGTGGAACGACGTGGAAGTGGGGCGATGTCTGGGTCTGCCGGTGGTGCGTCTCTTTGCTCCTCTTCCTCTTGGTTTGGTATCGGTAGTATTTCTGGGGGGGGTTGCAGGTTGAGTTCCGTCGTTTGGGGTTCTGGGGTGTATGGCGGTAGTCTGGGTCTGAGTTGGTCGATATGGCGGCGTAGGTTGCCGTGAGTTTGTGTAGATATTAGGTAAGAAATGGGTCCTGTTTGTTTTAGCACTGTCCCTTGGACCCATTTGTTTTTATCTGAGTAAGATCGTGCCCATATCATTTGCCCTGGTTTGAATGTGCGGATGGGGGGGGTTTGTTCGTTTTCTTCCGGGTATGTGTCAGGATGCAGTCTGTCAAGCCGCGTTATCAGCCTCCTCCCCCATCTTAGTTCCGCTGGTGATTTGCCCGTTGTTGTGCATGGAGTTGCGTGTTGTGACATTAGGAATTGGCTGAGTCGCCTTTGCCAGTTCCCCTTGACGAATTTTTTCAAAGCTTCTTTTGTGGAGCGTACCATAATTTCAGCCATCCCGTTAGTCGATGGGTGGAAGGGCGCAGACGTGACCAGCCTAATACAATTCTTCATAGCGAATATCTGAAATTCACGAGAGGTGAATTGAGGGCCATTGTCTGAAACTATGGTGTCTGGGAGGCCGTGTGTGGCGAATATTTTCCTTAGGGCTTGTATAGTGGCTCCTGACGTTGTTTTCTTAAGGGGGGTGACTTCTAACCATTTAGAATAGCTGTCCACTACAATTAGGAAACTCTGTCCCTGGATAGGTCCTGCAAAGTCTAAATGTATGCGTGACCATGGGTTTTTTGTTGTTTCCCATTTGTGGATTGGTGCCTGGGGTGGTTCGTTCTGGGTTGCTTGACAGGTATAGCACCCTCCTACATATTTTTCTATTTCCTTATCTATGCCCGGCCACCAAACATAACTTCTGGCCATGGCTTTCATTTTGACAATGCCTGGGTGTCCTTCGTGTAAGATGTCTAACGTTTGATTTGTGTTCTTATTTGGTATTATGACACGATTTCCCCATAGCAGGCATCCCCTATGTGAAGATATTTCATTTTTCCTGTTGAAGTATGGTTGGAATTGGGGGTGTGGGTTTTTTGCTGGCCACCCTGTTGTGGCCCACCTGAGAATTCTGCTGAGTATTTTGTCCCTAGCTGAGTTGTTTGCTATAATTTTAGCAGAGAGGGGACAGTCTGGAAGTTGCGAAATTGCTAAGATCATCCCCGCTGGGGCTGGGTCTGGGTCATTGCTAGGGATTGGCAGTCTGCTGAGGCAGTCTGCGTGTCCTAATTCCTTCCCTGGTTTATGGATTAACTGATAAGAATAGGCAGATAAGAATGTGGACCACCGTAGTATTCTCGGTGAGAGAATCTGAGGTGTTATTTTATTCCAAGTGAATATCCCTAATAGGGGTTTGTGATCTGTGTATATAGTGAAGGGTCTCCCATAAAGATAGTCGTGAAATTTTTTGACCCCTGCAACTATTGCTAGGGCTTCTCTGTCTATTTGTGCGTAATTCCTTTCTGCTTTTGACAGAGTGCGTGAATAAAAGGCTGTGGGTCTTTGGGTGCCATCCTTGTATAAATGACTTAATACTGCCCCAATTCCATAGGGAGATGCGTCGCAAGCGATGCATATTGGTGTATCTTCTCTGAAAAGGGTGATCGTTGAACTATTGCAAATAATCTTTTTTAGTGATTGGAAGCTATTTTCATGAATTTTGGTCCAGGACCAGGCAGTTCCTTTATCCAGGAGTCTATGCAGAGGCTCTGCGATAGTGGCTTTGTGGGGGATGAAGGCATGATAAAAATTTAATAATCCTAAAAAGGCTTGGAGTTCTTGTTTATTCCTTGGGCTAGGAGCTGTTTGAATAGCCCTTAGTTTGTCTGTGGTGGGGTGGATGCCCTGTCCGTCTATTTTGTACCCCAGGAACTCTGTGGAAGTGACTCCAATGGAGCACTTTTCCCGCTTAAGTTTGAGGCCGGCTTCTCTGAGCCGGCTCAGCACAGCTGACAGTCTGTCAGCTAAATTTTCTTCATTTTCTCCGGCGATGAGAACATCGTCGAAGTAGGGGCAGACCCTGGGTATTCCTTTCAGGGTTTTCTCCATGATACCCTGGAAGATACCCGGGGCTGCTGATATGCCGAATTGTAGCCTTTTTACTTTAAAGGCACCGCGGTGGGTGACAATTGTCTGGGCTTCCGCGGTGTCATTTGTGACAGGCAGTTGCAAATACGCCTGCGTGAGATCAAGTTTGGCGAAAATGGCGCCGGAGCGGATGGAAGCAAAAACGTCCCTTACCGCTGGCACCGGGTAAGCATGGGGGCTAAGAGCTACGTTGAGGGTTGCCTTATAGTCCGCGCATAATCTTATTTCCCCATTAGGCTTAACTGGGGTGACTATTGGGGTCTCCCAGCTTCCCCCTTCTGTCGGTTCAAGCACCCCGAGCCCAACGAGGCGCTCTAGTTCCCTTTCAATTTTTTCTTTAAGGGCAAAGGGCACTCTCCTAGCTCTTATCTTAATGGGTTGGATGGCTGGGTTTAATTGTAAAGAGATGGGGGGACCCGTGTATTTCCCTAAAGTGCCATCGAAGACGTCTGCATACTTATTGCAAACGGCTTCGAGACTGGGTGATTGTACAGTATTTACCCCCGTTATGGCGATCCCTAACGGTCCGAACCAGTTCAGCCCTATCAGGTTGGTGCGATTTCCCGGCGTTACCAGTACTTCTAGGGGACCCTTGAAAGATCTGTACTCTACTTCCACCTTAGCCCTCCCTTCCAGGGGAATAGGGGTTTTCTGGAAGTCTGCTAGGTGGACCTGGGTTTGCCTCAGGGGAATTTTTCCCTTGCCTTGTTGACAGATCTCCTGATAAGTTTTGAATGAAATTAGGGAGACTGCTGACCCCGAATCCACTTCCATGAGGCAGGGCACCCCCTGAATTCTTACCCTGACCTTAACCTTTGAGCTTAGGCTGTTTACCCTGTCAATTGTTTCTTCTGGGCGAATTGAACCCGCCAGTACAGTTCGGATCGGGCTGGCATGTAATGCTTCGTCAGCTGGTCTACCAGGTCCGCGTAGGATACTTCGGTGATGGGCACCAGGCTGAACAGCCCCACGGCAGCGTCGTAGACGGGGGGTCCGCTGATGTATAGCAGCGCCACGGCCTTTGCTCGGTCATCGGTGATTTTGCTGACAAGGAGGAATCCCTCGACCTGGCCCAGGTGTGATTGCCACCTTTCGGGATGTCGGGTGTCGAATTCCCTCACGCGACCGAAGTTTGCCATGTCGTCCGGTCCTGGGTCTCGCCCCGTTGGAAGTTAAAACTTCCGTGACAGCTCTGGCCGGGAACTCTCTTCCGCGGCCGTGACTTCAGCTCTGGAGCGATCCCACCTTCGTCGCCAGTGAAGTAGCCGAAGGACCACTCGGGACGACAGGCTAGTTAACTAAAAGGTTTATTTAGAGCAAGACAAAACAGAATAACTCGCCCGGCTTTTATAGCCGGCAGCTGTCAGTGAGGGCCAATCAGGAACATCCATTTTGGCGCCGCGTCTATCTGGACCAATCCGCGTCGTCTGTTCTTGACAGTTCTGGCTTCCGCATGGCTCGGTGTTTTGACAGCCGCGAGCTGTCAGCGGTTGCGCCTGCGCTGTGCGGGGAACTTTGACAGCTGTCAAGTTCCCGCGTGTTCTCCTGTCAGATTTTACTTTTCCTCACGTATACGGTTTAATCACATCTAACTTAACTGTTTACATATATAATACACTAGAAAGGGTACAGAGAAGAGCAACAAAGATGATTGGGGGACTGGAGGCTAAAACATATAGGGAACGGTTGCTGGAATTGGGTATGTCTAGTTTAATGAAGAGAAGGACAAGGGGGGACATGATAGCAGTGTTCCAATATCTCAGGGGCTGCACCAAAGAAGAGGGAGTCAAGCTATTCTCCAAAGCACCTGAAAGCAGGACAAGAAGCAACGGATGGAAACTCATCAAGGAGAGAAGCAACCTAGAACTAAGGAGAAACTTCCTGACAGTTAGAACAATTAATCAGTGGAACGCCTTGCCTCCAGAGGTGGTGAATGCTCCAACACTGGAGGTTTTTAAGAAGAGACTGGACAGCCATTTGCCTGAAATGGTATAGGGTTTCCTGCCTGAGCAGGGGGTTGGACTAGATGACCTCCAACATCCCTTCCAATTTATTATTATTATTATCAGTTCCGGCACCTTTTTCTTTTACAAAAAAAGCACTGATTATAACCCTCATTCTCACTAAACCTAGCAAAAAGAAAATTAGGGAAATAAACTGTAGCTAACATGCCCACTTTGAGAAACAGGCAAAGCAAGCTTCTGTTTATTTAAATCAAAGCAAATGAATGAAAGAATAGACACTTGGAATAAGGTTTGAAGAATATCATGATCACATGACTGCTGGATGCTACAAACTGCTGCAGATGCAAATTGGTTGCCAAGCAACCAAAATGTCATGATGTGGTTTATGGAGTGTGTGGCTAACTTCAAAATCAGGTCGTAAGTAGCTCTGGGGAGACCCGTCGTAACTTCAAACGGTCACTAAGCGGCCAGTCATTATTCTGAGGACTACCTGTATTTTTAAAATGTCATGGCAGACTTTACAGAACCCAGCTGAAATTCTGACCACTGCATCTGAAAAAGGAATCTTAGCGTCTTTTAAAAAACTAATTGCCTTGGTCCATATGTTGCTCTAAATCAGGGGTCTTCAAATCTGGCAACTTTTAAGACTTGTGGACTTCAACTCCCAGAATGCCCCAGCCAGCATTAAAGAGACCACTCTGTTGTCGTTCTAGATCAGAGGTCTACAAACCTGGGAACTTTAAGACTTCTGGACTTCAATTGATCTTTCTGGCCTGGACTGAGGGGGGTTTAATTTAACTTTAAATTTTAAATTTTAATTTGTTTTAATTGTGGGCTAATCTTAATTTACCGGTAATTCTATTTTAATTGTATTTATTTGTATTGTTTAATTTGCCCTGTAAACCGCCCTGAGTCCTTCGGGAATAGGGCGGTATATAAAATCAATCAATCAATCAATCAATAAATTCCCAGAATTCCCCAGCCAGCATTAAAGAGACAGCTCTGTTGTCGTTCTAGATCAGAGGTCTGCAAACTTGGTAACTTTAAGACTTGTGGACTTCAACTCCCAGAATTCCTCAGCCAGCAGATCAGTCCACAAGTCTTAAAGTTGCCGAGTTTGGAGACCCCCTGCACTCACCTGTGGCTTTGTGCAACTATTGTAGGGTTAATTGGAAAAACCAGCCTTTGCATGATTGCTGCTACATGCGAAGCCATAAAACATGGTTTATAGAGCACAACAATTTGTTTCTGTTCAAGCTTTGGCACATCTGCATGCAGACCTCATGAGGTCATCTCAATTGACACCCCTCTCCCCAGTTTTAGAGCTGATTAGCCTGGAAAGAGAACCCACTTATGCAATGTGAAAATTAACCCCTTTCTCACCCTTTTCCTCAACATATGTCTGCTAGTGCTCCCGAAAAGCAAGTGAATATTGCTTTTGGATATTAAAAGTGAAGCTTGCTATGCAATTAACAAGTCAGGCCTGTATTTTGGTATCTGGTGCTGGGTGAAGTGTCTTTGCTTCGAGCAGTATAATTAGAGGCTTCCACTGATTTTATACATCAAAGCCTTACCATCTACCATCAGCTGAACTTAGCAAACCTTAGCAACGAAACACACCAACCGTTGGAGATTCAGCTGCAGTTTATTCCCTGCCTAGCACATTATCCAGATCAGAAAGCGTGCAGAATCCAAAGCGTGCACCGGTATGCTTGATCAAAAGCTTAATGACTGCATCAAAAGGAACCCAACCATTGCTGCGGTCCCCTTTGCATGTTTTCCAACTGAATTGCCTTTGGCTAAGTTGAATCTTTCTGGCTCAGAGGCAGTCTGAAAACTTATCAAAGTTGGACCGTCTTTTGAAAATTTCACAGGGGAACCTGCTGTTGCAGTGTTTTGGGTGTATTAACTGTGAATGGTTCCTTCGCTCTATCTGTCGGTCTGTGTTAGCATTGCTTTATACTCCTTTGGTAAGGCCACGCTTGGCATATGGCATCCGATTTTGGTCACCACAATGCAAAAAAAGATGTTGAGACTCTAGAAAGAGTGCAGAGAAGAGCAACAAAGGTGATCAGGGGACTGGAGGATAAAACTTTGATGAACAGATGCAGAAACTAAGTTTAGTCTAACAAAGAGAAGGATTAGGGGGTGACATGATACGGGTCACGGTCTACAACTATTTGAGAGATAAGAGAGAGGTCAACCTGTTACCCAAAGCACCTGAGGACAGGACAAGAAGTAACAGACAGAAATTCAACCTAGAATTAAGAAGAAATTTCCTAACAGTGAGAACAGTTAATCAGTGGAACAGCTTGCCACTGGAAGTTGTGGGTGCTCCATCATTGAGGTTTTTAAGAAGAGATTGGACAGCCATTTGTCCAGAATGATGTAGAGTCTATACCAGAGGTCTTCAAACTTGGCCCTTTTATGACTTGTGGACTTCAACTCCCAGAATTTCTCAACCAGGCACGCTGGGTGAAGAATTCTGGAAGTTGAAGTCCACAAGTCATAAAAGGGCCAAGTTTGAAGACCCCTGGTCTATAACGATGATATAGGGTCTATACCAATGGGATATAGGACTAGGGGTGACATTTATTTTGTTTTTATTTTTATTTTATTAAATTTATATACCGCCCTATTCCCGTAGGACTCAGGGCGGTTTACAGGGAAAATTAAAAACATAACATACAAAAATTAAAATCAATTAAAACAATTAATTAATTCAAGTCCCTGAAATTTAAAACTAAAACCCAATAAAAAATTAAAACCCCTCAGCCTGGGCCAGACAGCTCGAAGAGACAAGTTTTCATGATACCACTGTATCAATATTTGAGGGGGCTCCTACAAGGATGACGGGGGTCCAGCTATTTTCCAAAGCACCAAAAGGCAAGACAAGAAACAACGGTTGGAAACTAATCAACGAGAGAAGCAACCTAGAAATAAGGAGAAATTTCCTAACGGTGAGAGCAATCAACCAGTGGAACGGTTTGCCTCCAGAAGTTGTGGGTGCTCCATCACTGGAGGCTTTCAAGAAGAGACTGGACAGCCACTTGTCGGAAATGGTATAGGGTCTCCTGCTCGAGCGGTGGGGTTGGACTAGATGACCTCAGAGGTCCCTTCCAACTCTATTATTCTATATTCTCAACTCGATAGTCCCTCATTTTCTTTCCTTGACATCCCCGCATCAAACACTGAGATTTTCCCGGACCTGAGAAAGTCAGCGTCACAAACTAGCGTCACAATTCGACCTCAGCAATTTTGCAGGCTCAAAAATAAAAATAAAAAATACAAAAATGCACGGCTGGTATAGCATACAAGTGGGAAATTTAGAGTCTGGCTCTCTGTTTCTAAAAATTGCTGCGACCGACCGGCAGAGGTTTGCTGGGGTGCCACGTCCAGTGGAAATATAGAATCAAGCCTACTTATGGGATGAATGAGAGACCCCAAACAGGCAGGGCAGAACAAAAAAGTACAGCAGTCTATCCCACACCGGGCTGGTGGGTTTGGCTGCCATTTCCCTCTTTAAATAAGTGGCTTTTGTGGTTAGGAAAAAGTGGAGATTCCTCCTTTTTCCCTGCGTACACAAGCAGGAAAAGAGCAGGAAAGAATCTTCTTCTTCTTCTTCTCTTCTTCTTCTTCTTCTTCTTCTTCTTCTTCTTCTTCTTCTTCTTCTTCTTCATCTTCTTCTTCTTCTTCTCCTTCTCCTCCCCCTCCCCCTCCCCCTCCTCCTCCTCCTCCCTCTCCTCCCCCTCCTCCCCTCCTCCTCTCTCCTCCTCCTCCTTCTTCTTCTTCTTCTTCTTCTTCTTCTTCTTCTTCTTCTTCTTCTTCTTCTTCTTCTTCTTCTTCTTCTTCTTCTTCTTCTCTTCTTCTTCTTCTTCTCCTCCCCTCCCCCTTCTTCTTCTTCTTCTTCTTCTTCTTCTTCTTCTTCTTCTTCTTCTTCTTCTCTTCTTCTTCTTCTTCTTCTTCTCCTCCTCCTCCTCCTCCTCCTCCTCTTCCTTCTTCCTTCTCCTCCCCTCTCCTCCCCACCCCCCCCTTCCTCCTCCTCCTCCTCCTCCTCCTCCTCCTCCTCCTTCTTACAGCACAGCAGATTTATGGTGCAAATTACCCATGTTCTCACTTTTCTCCGCCTTTATTTTTTATTTTTTAAAAAGAAACCCTTTAAAAACCTGTTCTAAAAATAGCTTTGCACTGGGAATGAAAGCATCCAAGAGTTAGCTGTTGTAGAACTTGAAGGTGGCTTCCTTGAAACTGCTACAGCTTCATTCACAGAAGGAGAACGTAGAGTAAAATAGACTCCATGAAAGGGAGAAGGCAGAGAGCCATTCTGCTCCCCCCCGCCCCGCCCGCCTCATGAATGTCCTCAGAATGACATGGGAGGGGGGGAGGATCCTGAGGTCACTGGACACGTTTATTAGGTCTTGTCGCCAGTGATATAGTAGTGGATTGCCACTATCTTCTTGGATGTTCTGTTGATGGTGTGGTACTCTCTGAGTTAGGTTGTTTTCTTGCAGACGTTTCATTAGCCAAACTAGGTAACATCATCAGTGCTAGAAGGGAAGAGGGATTTGGGACGAGGAGGAGGAGGAGGAGGAGGAGGAGGAGGAGGAGGAGGAGGAGGAGGAGATGATCTGTGTGGGGTCCTTGGTGCTCTCTGAGCTTGTTTTCTTGCAGATCTTTCATTACCAAACTGGCAGTGGTGGGATTCAGCCGGTTCGCACCTCTTCGGCAGAACCGGTAGCTAATTTTTTGTTGCCCAGGCCCAGAACGGATTTCCAGAACCGGCATCCACACAGAGAACCGGTTGTTCACCTATTTGAATCCCACCACTGCAAACTGGGTAACATCATCAGTGCTACTACTGTTGATGATCTGCTCTAATTTACAGATCTTGGAGTTCTTTGTGGTCCTGTTTCCAAGTCCTATATTGGTCTTACCTTGCTTGGCTTCTTTCAACATCAGCTGAGCTTGACGAGGTGCTGCTTTTGGGGGCGGGGAGGGTCAAGTATAAATGAAATGAATTGTCTATCAGGAGTAAAAGAGCAGGTCCTAAAAGGCCTATGCACAAGAATCTTCTCAACTAATGGTTAGCACCTGCTAGGAGTTAGATAAGAGTCAAAGGAGTTCAAGGGAGGTTGGACTTAATTCGCTTGTGATTATGTAGGGATTCTAGGCTGATCCCTCTTTTAACTCCACCCCCACGTTCTGCCTCCTTCTCCATTTTAAGCCAGAGCTTCCCGCAGCTGGATAAATGATTCAAAATTGGGTAAAGGTATTTTTTCTTTGCATGAGAACACATGAACCCTTTACCCAATCACAACAGCGACAACATCCCTGGGAGGTGAGTTGGGAAAGGAAAGGGTGAATGGCCCAAAGTCACCCAGCTGGCTTTCATGCCTAAGGCAGGATTATCGTTGTTAGCTGCGAAGTCGTGTCCGACCCATCGCAACCCTATGGACAACGTTCCTCCAGGCCTTCCTGTCCTCTACCATCTTCTGGAGTCCATTTAAGCTCACGCCTCCTGCTTCAGTGACTCCATCCAGCCACCTCATTCTCGGTCGTCCCCTTCTTCTCTTGCCCTCAACCTTTCCCAGCATGAGGCTCTTCTGCAGTGAGTCTTTCCTTCTCACTAGGTGGCCAAAGTATTTGAGTTTCAACTTCAGGATCTGGCCTTCTAAAGAACAGTCAGGGTTGATCTCCTCTAGGACTGACCGGTTTGATCGCCTTCCAGTCCAAGGGACTCGCAGGAGTCTTCTCCAGCCCCATAGTTCAAAGGCCTCAGTTCTTTGGCGCTCAGCCTTTTTTATGGTCCAACTTTCACTGCCATACATTGCAACTGGGAAGACCACAGCCTTGACTATACGCACTTTTGTTGACAGGATGATGTCTCTGCTTTTTAGTCTGCTGTCTAGAGTTGCCATGGCTTTCCTCCCCAGGAGCAAGCGTCTTTTAATTTCTTAAGGCAGGATTAGAACTCACCATCTCCTGGTGATTGGCCCAAAGTCACCCAGCTGGCTTTCACGCTTGAGGTGGGACTACAATTTATTGTCTCCTGGTGATTGGCCCAAAGTCACCAACCCTGGATTTCATGGCTAAGGTGGGACTAGAACTCACCGTCTCAGAAAGTTCCAGAAAGGGATTTTGTTTAGCATCCTTTCATAGGAAGAAAGAGCCATCTGTCTCAACTCTAAAAAAGAAATTATTCTGTGGATGCTACACAACCAGACTTTCTGAATTATGGGTCTAGTTCCTACCAAGGTTCTTTTTTTAGTGACAAAAATAGTCTATTAGAGTTACACTACTACCAACTCTTCTGAAATTTTATTTAGGACATTTTTGACTTGCCAAAGGGAAACATTATTTAATTCAGTTTTCTTTCTTGGTGATTTAAAGCTCCCCTTCCACATCACAACCGAAATAGATCCACACTGGTCCTTGTCTGGTGGAAGAAAGGCTCTCCTGTTAAAGTGGGAACCCTTTCAACTCAGCCCCGAAAGCACACACCAACTCCAGGCCTGCCTTCTATTAAATCCACTCTGGCTAACAGCCAGGCCTGTTCTGTAGTTAACAGTCTGATAGTTTTCATTCATTCATTCAATTTTCTATAGCCGCCCATCTCAATCGATGGCTGACTCTGTATGGCTGGCAATTTAAAAAAAAACCCACACAACTACAATTAAACACTAAGAACATTTTAAAACAATGGAAGCAATAAAGAGAACAACAGAGTGGGAAGGGACCTTGGAGGTCTTCTAGTCCAACCCCCTGCTCAGACTGGAAACCTATAGAGGCAGTGTCATCCGAGATTACTCGCTGAGTACAGTCTGTCCGCCAGTGACAAATCCATCTGGTGGTGATGCTGTCTATCCCATTTTTTTCCCCTAGCTTATCAAGAAGTAGGTTGAGGTCTACTTTGCTGAGTGCCTTACTGAGGTCTAAGCATACTATGTCCACAGCATTTTGCTGGTCTACTAATGTAGTCACTTACTTTGTCAAAGAATGAAATAAGGTTGGTTTGGCAGGATCTTTTTTTAACCAACCCATGCTGACTTCTAGTTATAACCTTACTTGTTTCTAGATGTTCGCAGATCTCTTTTTTGATTATCTTTGTACAGTATCTTCCCAGGTATTGATATTAGGCTGATATGTCTGTAAGTTTCCTGGGTCTGTTTTTTCTTTTTTTTTTTTTGGATTTCCAATAAAGACCTATCTTAGTCTGCTTGGCCTCTGAATGAAAGGACTTGGTCTCTAATCTTTTTTCCAACAGTCTGACTGCTTAGCCCAAACCAGAAACACACTACTTAGGAAGTAGTGTTTTGATAACCAGATTGAAAACACACAGGGCTTTGGCTAGATGTGTCTACACCAGCTGAGAAATTCCACTGTGGTACTTCAAAAATAAATCTTAAAACAGGGTGCCCACCCAAAGGGTGATGTCATCTCTGGAATCTGTATTAGATAACTGAGGCATTTATGGAGGTGTCCTAAGTTATGAATGTCTGCAATTGCTTATCCACTAAGCATATGTGAAGAATTTCTATGTGCTATTTACTTTAGCTTGGCATGCAGCTGTTATTCAGGGTAATCTATATTAGAATGTAATGTGGAAAGCATTAATATATATTAATCCATTATTACTACACTACACTACACCACACTATACTACACTACTACACTATGCTACACTATATTATACTATACTATTACTACAATATACTATACTATATTATACTATACTATTACTACACTACACTACACTACACACACTACACTACACTATACTATACTGGTAGTCCTCAACTTATGACTACTATCGAGCGCAAAATTTATGTTGCTAAGAAATGTGTTGAGTTTTGCCCCATTTTACAACTTTTTTTGCCACATTTGTGAAGGGAATCACTGCAGTTGTTAAATTAGTAACACGGTTGTTAAGTGAGTCCGGCTTCCTCATTGACTTTGCTTGTCAGAAGGTCTCAAAAGAAGATCACATGACCCCAGGACGCTGCACCCGCCATAAATATGAGTCAGCTGCCAAGCATCCCAATTTTGACCATGTGACCATGGGGATGCTGCAACGGTTGTAAATGTGAAAAATGATCATAAAGAACTTTTTCCAGTGCCGTTGCAATTTTGAACAGGCCCTAAACGAACTGTTGTAAGCCGAAGACTACCCGTATAAACATAATTTTAAAAGAACAGATAAATTAATTAAAAAGAAAACCAAAAACAAACAAACTCAAAGGGCAGACTCGATGGACTATGAGGCCTTTCCCTAGGTTCCATTTTCTCACATTTAACAGAGTAACAGAATAAACTGCGTTGGAAGGGACCTTGGAGGTCTTCTAGTCCAACCCTCAGCTCAAGCAAGAGATCCTATACCAGTTGGACAGTGGCTGTCCAGTTTCTTATTCTTAAAAACCTCCAGTGATGGAGCATGCACAACTTCTGGTGGCAAGTCATTTCACTGATTAATTGTTCTCACTGACAGGAAATTTCTCCTCAGTTGGAAGTGTTGATCACATTCTGAGCCGCTACTCAAACAACTTTCCCATAAGGAGACACTGGGGATTTTTTTTTTAAATGGAACATTTTTCTCCACATCTCTTTAGAAATTTTCGCCTTAGTTCTAGTTGGTTCTCTCCTTGATTAATTACCAACCCTTGCTTCTTATCCTGCCTTTAGGTGCCTTCGGATCTGGGATAAGATAAGGAACTGCAGGAAACCCTATACCATTTGTCCAGAATGATGTAGAGTCTATATCAGGGGTCTTCAAACCTGGCCCTTTTATGACTTGTGGACTTCAACTCCCAGAATTCCTCAGCCAGCATGTCATAAAAGGGACAAGGTGGAAGACCCCTGTTCTATCCCATTTCAGTCAAATGGCTGTCCAATCTCTTTTTAAAAACTTCCAGTGTTGGAGTAATGAAGGCAAACATTTCCACTGTATTTCCCTTTACAGCATCTCTCTCTCTCTCATCTATCTATCTATCTATCTATCTATCTATCTATCTATCTATCTATCTATCTATCTATCTATCTATCTATGTCTATCTGTCTGTCCATCCATCTGTCCATCTGTCTATACGTCTGTCTGTCCGTCTATCTATCTATCTATCTGTCTGTCTGTCTGTCTGTCTCTCTGTCTCTCTGTCTCTCTGTCTCTCTGTCTCTCTCTCTCTCTCTATCTATCTATCTATCTATCTATCTATCTATCTATCTATCTATCTATCATGTATCTAGATCTATTTATCATCTGTCTGTCTGTCTGTCTGTCTATATCTATCTATCTATCTATCTATCTATCTATCTATCTATCTATCTATCTATCTATCTATCTGAGTCCTTCAGGAGAAGGGCGGTATAAAAATAAATTATTATCTATCTATCTATCTACCTATCTGTTTTATCTTATCTATTTTAATCCCACTTTCACATTCAGTAGCTTAAAAAATAGAGCTAAATGTCACAGAATCAGAAGCATGAATATCTATTTAACGAAAGGGGGAAAAACCACACACACTCCAGGGTGAATTTTTCTGACAGTTCAAGAGCTAGCTATCAATGGAAACAGCTGTTTTAAGAGCCCCTGAAAAGCATACCAAACAATTTCTAGCAAACATATTCTAGCCAATCAGTTGATAGAAAGACAGGTGTGGAGAAGAGATAAATCTATTTGAGGAATGATCTCATATATAGGCATTCTTTCGCATAGATTTGGCAAATAGTCTGAATCCTTTACTCTTTTCTCAAAACAGCTCCTGTTTTAGTCCACATCTCTGCCCTTTCCACACCCTTCTGGCTATGTTTGCATTAAACAGAAATACTTAAAGATACATTTAGCAAACTTTTTTTTAAAAACAACCAGCACGTTGAAGGACTAACCTCTGGACAAATAGGGTTTTGAACTCTCAGGTTTGATGGAGTTGCTTGATTGGGCTTTCATTTTTAGCTCCCGTTTATTCAAAGTTTGGAACAGGAACAGAGTTAGAAGGGACCTTGGAGGTCATCTAGTCCAAACCCCCCTGCTCTCGCAGGAG
This sequence comes from Vipera ursinii, assembly GCF_947247035.1. Classification (NCBI taxonomy): domain Eukaryota; kingdom Metazoa; phylum Chordata; class Lepidosauria; order Squamata; family Viperidae; genus Vipera; species Vipera ursinii. The sequence continues at coordinate 72,077,835 of NC_139521.1, forward strand.
ACCTGTACTATTTCTGACAGATGGTTGTCCCGTCTTTTCTTAAAAGCCTCTAGTATTGGGGCACCAAAGGAAACTTGTTCCGCTGGTTAATTGTTCTCACTGTTTGTTAGGAGTTTTCTCCTTAGTTCTAGTTATGGCTCACCAAATTTAAATGTATCTACCACAGTCGGTCTTTTAAATTTGGTGGGCCGCATTTTGAACAGACAGGAGAGAAATAAAATTTAAATGTATCTATCATAGTCAGCCTGAGCAGCATGATGGCCTAGTGGTGAAGACTCTCACCTTCCGCTCGGAAGGTGCTACGAACTCTGTGTGGCATCAGGTAGGGCATCCGCCCAGTAAATGCTCATCTCCATCCAGTCACCCCCAAACTCTACCCCAGATAATTAAGGGATTACAAGGTCGTAAAAAGGGAGGGTTTTTTTTTTTAAAAATTAGAGTCAGTCTAGGCAGGGGTAAGCAACCTTGGCTCTTTTATGACTCGTGGACTTCAACTCCCAGAATTCCTGAGCCAGCCATGCTGAGGAGAAATGGAGAGGTTTCCCTGCTGAGCCATGCTGGCTCAGGAATTCTGGGAGTTGAAGTCCATGTGTCATGAAGGAGCCAAGGTTGCCTAACCCTGGTCTAGGGCCATCCCAGAACCATTTCATCAGTGAATGTTTTCCAATAGATTGCTAAGGGATTGACCATTCAACAACCCTGTGTCTGAAATTTTATAGGGTCTCTTGCTCAAGCAGGGGGTCCGACTAGAAGACCTCTGAGGGGCCCCCTTCCAATTCTACAATTCTACATTCTGTGTTCTATCTAAATAAGAGCAAAACTCATTCTCCCTTTCTTTCTTCATTTTTTTTTGGCAGCAGTTGGGGTCAATTTTTGGAGAACATTCAGTGGTACATTTCGAAACCTCAGGGTGCCATTTTGTTTTGGCCAAGGCCCATTGGATTATATAGAGCTATCATCGTGAGGCATTCTTTTGGAATGAGGTCACCAGACTGCCATTTTGATTGCTCTAACTGGTAATCAAGAAATCCCTCAAATTCTTATCCATTTTGGACACCATTCGACTGGAAATATCTTAGCCCATGTCGTCTTCTTAGGAGAATCTCATCTTCCAGGAATGTTATTTGTGTTAAAGACTGAGGGGCGATATATCTGTACAAATTCCCTTGGGCTAAGCGGTGTGAGGGTGTTATTGCATCTGCGTACAACTTTTTGGAGGATAAATATGTCTTTGTGATTTCCTGCAACCCCATCAACACACACACAGACACACATCTTTGGAAAAAAAAGAAAAGAAATGCAACTACATTGTCGTCCTTGACTTACAACCACAAAATTTATGTTGCTCAGTGAGACATTTGTTAAGTGAGCTTTGACCCATTTTTCTTGCCACATTTGTTAAGCGAATCACTGCGGTCGTTAAATTAGTAACCCAGTTGTTAAGTGAATCCGGCTTCCCCATTGACTTTGCTTGTCCGAATGTGGCAAAAGATGGTCACATGATCCTGGGACACTGCAACCGTCATAGAAATGAGTCAGTTGTAAATCACGTGATTGAGGGGAGGCTGAAACAGTCATAAATCAAAAAAATGATCCTAACTCACTTTTTCCAGTGCCATTGTAACTTTGAATGGTCACTAAGTGAATTGTTGTAAGTCGAGGCCTACCTGCATTAGGTGAGCTTTGTCCCCATTTTACAACTTTTCTTGCCACGGTTGTTGAATTAATTGCCATAGTTGTTAAGTTAGTAACACGGTTGTTAAGCGAGTCTGGTTTCCCCATTGACTTTGCTTGTCAGAAGGTCACAAAAGAGGATCATGTGACCTGGGGACCGTCATAAATATTTTTTTTTAATTTATTTTAATTCCATTTATATCCCGCCCTTCTCCGAAGACTCAGGGCGGCTTACAAGCTTAGCAGTAGCCAGCAGCCAAGCATCTGAATTTTGGTTACGTGACTGTGGGGATGCTGCAACGGTGCTGTGAAAAAATGGTCATAAGTCACTGTTTTCAGTGTGGTTGTAACTTTGAACAGTCGCTAAATGAATTGTAGTAAGTCAAGGATTACCTGTACTTATTTCTCTGCTTTTTGTAAATTAAAGAAAATAAAGCTTCAAACTCGGCCCTTTTATGACTCATGGACTTCAACTCCCAGAATTCCTCAGCCAGCGTGCCTGGCTGAGGAATTCTGGGAGTTGAAGTCCATGAGTCATAAAAGAGCCGAGTTTGAAGACCCCTGTCTAATACCATCCCAGTCAGTCTATTTTTAAAAATCTCTAGTTATGGGGCACCCACAACTTCTGAAGGCAAGCCATTCCACTGATTAATTGTCCTCACTGACAGGAATTTTCTCCTCAGTTGGAAGAATTGATCACATTCTGAGCCGCTACTCAAACAACTTTCCCATAGGGAGCCATTGTGGATTTTTCTTTTTTATGGAATATTTTTCTCCACATCTCTGAGCTGGATCTAGTTCATTTTTGAATGCAATCTTTTTTTTTTTTTTGCAACTTATTCCATCCAACCAAATATGGTCACTTTCTGTTTAATTTTTGCAGCAGTTTCTTGCTGATGGACAAGCAGGTGGACAGAGTTATGATCCGTTCACATAATTTATTACCAACAAGCCACTGGGTGTATTGAATAAAAAGCTCAACATCTCGTGAGATCATTTGTGTGAATCTCTAGAACTTTTGAAAATTTTGGCGATGTCATGAGGTTTGGGACATTTTTTATAAATTTATATTGATTTTCCACTAGGTCTTTAATCATCAACTCTTGGTGTTTTGGATCTAACAATTCCTGTGGGTGCCATATTATTGACTCTTAGTCTGGGAAAATGTAACATTCTCGGTCTGAAAAGTTTCCTAATTTTAAATTTAAATGAAAAAATGCCCATTTTTTTTGGGACAGAGCCAATTTCTTTGGGAAAGTGAACTCTTCTTTTGATCTAGTCTTCTAAGTGGCATTTCTTTTACATTTTTCTACAAAATGTAAAGAAACTCTCTTAGCAGAAATCTGAACCCAAATCTATCCCTGTTTTATGTCTTGGTCACGGCAAAAGAGACAGACAGGTGAGGCTGGGAACCAGGTGTGACAAACAGTGAAGCTAGGCACCAGGTATGACAAACAGTGAAGTTAGGAACCCGATATGACACACAAGGTAACAGTAAACAACAGCCTAATTAAGGAACCACAAGAAACACTCCCATCAGCACAGACAGAGTAAACCACTAGTATATAAAAAGAGAACGATGTATTTTCCAAAGCCCCTGAAGGCCAGACAAGAAATATCAGATGGAAACTGATCAAGGAGAGATTCAACCTGGAAATAAGGAGAAATTTCCTGACAGTGAGAATAATCAAGCAATGGAACAGATTGCCTTCAGAAATTGTGGGAGCTTCCTCACTGGAAGCTTTCAAGAAGAGACTGGACTGCCACCTGTCAGAAATGGTGTAGGGACTCCCACTTGGGCAGGGGGTTGGACTAGATGACCTCCAAGGTCCCTTCCAACTATTCTATTCTATTCTATTCTATTCTATTCTATTCTATTCTATTCTATTCTATTCTATTCTATTCTATTCTACTCTATATCCAATTTCTATTCTATTCTATTCTACTCTATTGTATATCTAATTTCTATTCTATTCTATTCTATTCTATTCTATTCTATTCTATTCTATTCTATTCTATTCTATTCTATTCTATTCTATTCTATTCTATTCTATTCTATATCCAATTTCTATTCTATATCCAATTTCTATTCTATTCTATTCTATTCTATTCTATTCTATTCTATTCTATTCTATTCTATTCTATTCTATTCTATTCTATTCTATTCTATTCTATTCTATTCTATTCTATTCTATTCTATTCTAGCACTGATGATGTCACCTAGTTTGGTAATGAAAGGTCTGCAAACAACCAAGCTCAGAGAACATCAAGGATCTCACACAGAGTCACTCCGTACCATGGAATTATTAATGGACCCAGTCAACACATTGTCTATTAAGCACTTGTTTGTAAAAATAGAAAATTAATAAAATATTTATATATATTAAAAAAAACCCATACTATTGTGCTGCTATGGTGGCACGATCTTTGCAAATGCCAAAATTTGGGGAAGGGATGGTGGTGCGTGAGAGATGTAAAATATACCAGACTTTTGCAAACAAGCAATTCTTTACCAACATGGAATCGATCTTCCCAGCACGGTGCCCAGCATGAGTCGCGATGAGAGAGAACTGGGCATTGCAGGCCAAATGTCTATGGAGATTCTCAATCAATCTATCACTCTCTTGTTTCTTTCTTTGAAAACATTTTCCTTCTCATCCAAGAAGAACTGAAGAAGCTTCCCGGGTCAGAGAAGTGAAATGTTTTCAAAAAACCCAAGAAAGTCAAGTTGCCTTTTGGGGGGGGGGGGAAGCACTTTTGGGACAAATTGCAGGCCAATACAGACTGAAAAAGGCCATTTTAGGTCAATCAATAACAAGAGCAGAAGGGTGAGATCAGATCAGCCATTAATGCATGTCGGAAAGAATGCTCTTATTCAGCAGCCCTTGATTTGATAAATAATATTTTTTTTTCCTCCCTCCTACACTTCACCACTTTGCCCACAAAGCCTCATAGAATAAAACTTGGACAGCATTAATCTTCTTTCCACCCCGTAACAGCTACAGCCATTGCTTTAATGGCAGAGCCCAATAAATGCTAAGGGTTTTCGTTTTTATTAGCTTAGCTGTAACCAAATGGGGTTTGCCACTGTTTAATCTGGAGCCACTCTGCCTTCTCCAAAAAATACAGTATTGATTATGTCAGCTGGTTTTTCATGACTGCATTTCTTTGATAGGAAAGTAATTAAAAGTAAAAGTAATTAAAAGTAATTAAAAAGCCCTCCCTGCCAGTACAGGTAGACCTCAGCTTATGAGCCCAAAATTTCCATCGCTAAATGAGAAAATTGTTAAGTGACCTTTCTTGGTATAGCAATAGTGCTATAGCACTTAGATGTATATATCACTTCATAGTGCTTTACAGCCTTCTCTTAAGTACGGAATAGAAAAACTAAGGGACCTTGGAGGTCTTCTAGTCCAACCCCCTGCTGAGGCAGGAAACCCTATGCCATTTCAGACAAATGGCTGTCCAGTCTCTTCACAGTGCTGTACAGTCCTCTCTGAGTGGTTTACAGAGTCAGCATATTGACCCCCAACAATCTGGGTCCTCATTTTACTGACCTCGGAAGAATGGAAGGCTGAGTCAATCGTGAGCCGGTCAGGATCGAGCTCCTGGCAGTGGGCAGAATTAGCCTGCAATACTGCATTCTAACCATTGTGCCACCACGGCTCCAGTTGTTAAGTTAGTAACATGGCTGTTAAGTGAGTCCAGCTCCGCCCTTTGTCAGAAGGTCACAAAAGGGGATCACTCCAGACGCTGCAACCCTCATAAAATATGAGCCAGCTGCCAAGCGTCTGAATTTTGATCACTTGACCATGGGGATGCTGCAACGGGACGTAAGGGCAAAAAATGGTCATAAATAGGTTTTTCCGATGCCGCTGTAACTTTGAATGGTCAGTGAACGAATGATCGTTAAGTTCAGGATGCGCTGGGTTCCAAATCAGAAGCCAACTAACTCATGAAGTCAATAAGGGTCTTGTGTCATTTGCTTCTTGCTTTCATGGGCACCAGCCAAGCCAAAATGGGTAACTATCAGATGCCTTCCCTAGTTAACTTAAGGGCTGGATGATGCTAAAACTCAACGTCTCTAACAAGAATACCTCAAAGGGACTCCTCGCCCGACGTGGGAAAGGCAGACAGAGAAGATGGTGTTTGAACGGAGCTTGTGGAGATGCTTCATCAGACATCAGAAGCCAATGTCCCCATTGGAAAAGTGGACAGTGGTTGCAGCAGCTGAAAATGGACTAGCCTGGGCCAAACTTTCCTGGGTTTGAAATCTACCTGGGTGTGAGGAACAAGCTGGAAAAATAAACTTTTCAATTTAAGGCCCAAATTTGAAGGTCAGCCAGTGGTCACTCCCCTGACCACATTAGAGGACTTTATTTTTAAAAAAAAGAAAAGAAAAGAAAAAACGGACAGGCATCAGTTTAATGCATGCTGATCTTCTTGTACAATGTTCAGACGGTCCGTTGGACATTGGAGTAGAGATTGTTCCTGAAATATTTAAAAGCCTATTAGCACCGATGAACAAGGATGCTGCTAACACGAATATCTGATTTTTAAAAGCCTGAGAAGAAAAGTGCATTAAAAGAGATCTGGCTCAACAGACATCCTTTTTTTAAGAAAAACAAAAAACAAAAAAAACAAATACGATTGTATCCATTTCTTAAAACTGACTTTAAAAGCATTAATCATAAATCATTTGAAAAGGAAGGTTTGTTTAGAAGAACAAAATGCACAAACGTGGCTGTGGTGGAACTCAAACTAAGAAAAGTGGATTTTCTGAGCGGCTGAATCCTAGGTTTATTGACCCATGGAATATAATGTTAAGTAAAAACTCTTTTCGTTGTTATTCTCTTTCCATCAAACTTACTCCAAAGCTGAGAAGTGTCCATAGAGCTATGGAAGATGGCAAAGCAAAAATAGGTAGAGTTTTTTTTCTTCCCTTTTTGTCCCAAAGATGCTTTCCCAAAAGGCAACTGGACTTTCTTGTTTTTTTCCTCAAAAGTGTTTCACTTCTCATCCAAGAAGCTTCCTCAGTTCTGTTCTTCTTCAGAACTGAAGACGTTTCTGGATAAGAAGCAAAATATTTTCGATGTGAAAAAAAAATCCAGTTGCCTTTTGCAAAAGCACCTATGGCAGACATGTCAAACACAAGGCCCGGGGGCCAGATCCGGCCCGCGAAGTGGTTTCATGTGGCCTGTGAAGCCATCCTGGAAACAATGAGGGAATGGCCCCCACTGCCTTGGCCCTGGCCCAGAGACCCTCCTTCAGCCAGAGACCCTCAGATCTGTCCCACTCCTGCCCAGGCCCCCATAGGCACCCTTGATGCGAACGATGTAGAGCTGGCCACGCCCACCCAGTAGGCCATACGCACTCTAGCCACGCCCACCCAGTAGGCCACGCCCACCCAGTAGGCCACGCCCACCCAGTAGGCCACGCCCACCCAGTAGGCCATACACACTTTAGCTACGCCCACCCAGTAGGCCACGCCCACCTGGCCCTCTGAGGGCAACTGCAATGTCGATGCGGCCCTCAATGAAATTGAGTTTGACACCCCTGACCTATGGGACAACCATGACCTGGCTCACTAAGAATTTCCATAGATTTTTCTTCTTCTTTCTGTTAACTAAGGCCTATGAATTTTGATGGAAGGGATACATAAGTAGAGAGAGAAAGACAGTAAAAAAGAAATAAACATGACGTTGACTGTGGTTTGGAGATCCTGATCTAACTCTTTTTAAAGGACATGAACCCATGACATAGCTTTTGAATCATTTCTGCACATTGAAACAACAGCCTAACTCATCCTTAGCTGGTCCAGTTTTACGTTGTGCCTTCTGCATTCTCCTGACAGAAACGTCTTGGTGTAAATCCGTCCTTGATTGGTCCAGTTTTAAATTGTGTCTTCTGTCTTCTCCTGACAGAAAAGTCTTGGTGTAAATCCGTCCTTAGTTGGTCCAGTTTTAAACTGTGTCTTCTGTCTTCTCCTGACAGAAAAGTCTTGGTGTAAATCCGTCCTTAGTTGGTCCAGTTTTAAACTGTGCTTTCTGCCTTCTCCTGACAGAAACGTCTTGGTGTAAATCCATCCATAGCTTGTCCAGTTTTATGTTGTGCCTTCTGCCTTCTCCTGACAGAAACGTCTTGGTGTAAATCCATCCTTAGTTGGTCCAGTTTTAAACCGTGTCTTCTGTCTTCTCCTGACAGAAAAGTCTTGGTGTAAATCCATCCTTAGCTGATTCAGTTTTATGTTGTGCCTTCTGTCTTCTCCTGAAAGAAAATTCTTGGTGTAAACCCATCCATAGCTGGTCCAGCCTTGAAGTAGTGTCTTCTGCCTTGGCCTGACAGAAAAGTCACTTAACAACTGCCTTGCTTAGGAACAGAAATGTTGGGTTCAATTATGATCGTAAGGTCGAGGTCTACCTGCATTCAAAGAATGTGCCATTAATGGCATCTACAGGTAGTCCTTGACTTACAATAGTTCATTTAGCGATTGAAGTTACAACACCCTAATAAAAGGGATTTGTGACCGGTGCAGCCTCCTCATGGTCACATGATTAAAATTCAGATGCTTGGCAACTGGTTCATATTTATGACGGTCACAGTGTCCCAGAGTCCTGTGATCACCTTTTGCGGCCTTCTGATGCATAAATTCAATGGGGAGGCCGGATTCATTTAACAACCGTGCTTTGAACATAACAACCGCAGGGATTCACTTAACAGCGGTGGCAAGAAAGGTTGTAAAATGGTGCAAAACTCACCTAAGTACTGTCTCGCTTAGCAACTGAAATTTTAAGCTCAATTGTGGTGACATTCCTGTTTCAGGAAGCATCAGCGGAGAAGATTTGCCTTAAAATGCAAAATGGGTAACTTCTTTCTCCCGACTGTCTATAAAAGAAGGGTAGATCGATATTCAAAAATACAACTTCGCATAAATTCTCTTGACGTTATTTTAGAAAGCAGATTTAGTGACCCATTTGTCCGTTGTGTTGTGTTGGAGCAGGAGAAGCCATTCAGAAAGCAAATCAGAAAGTTGGACAAATCTAAAAATTGCACATTATTTTCTCTCTACAAACAAACACTCTCCATGGCAACGGAGGAAAAGGAGAACATGTCAAGGTCTCCCTCAGATAATTAATTGACTTTTAATTAAGTCGGCAGCTTTCTGGAATTTCATGGCGACAGTTGTGGGAGTGCTTGAAGTCTCCAGAGTTCACTTCGAGGGATGCAAAAATATTCTGCATGAATGCATAGTAAGGGGTGTCTTTCTAACATCTGCGTCAAAGCCAACAAACTTTACAGGAAAAAAAATATATTTTTTTTTTAAAAAAGGAGGATTAGCGTAAATATAAAGCTTTGGGAGAATACTCCCTAGGAAAACCATTTTTTTTAATCCAAGAGAGATGTTTTATAAATCATCTGTCATGAGCCAGTATCTGTCTGAGAAGACCTTTCCCCAAAGTGTGCATGTCTTCTTCAATCCCAGCACTTGAAATTTAACAGGATGGTATGTAGGGGAAAATGACATAAAAAGCTGAATTGTTCGTTTAGGTCTTCATTAGGCATTCCAGAGAAGTGGTGAAGAAGATCAACACTATGCCTGCCTGCCTGCCTGCCTGCCTGCCTTCCTTCCTTCCTTCCTTCCTTCCTTCCTTCCTTCCTTCCTTCCTTCCTTCCTTCCTTCCTTCCTTCCTTCCTTCCTTCAAGAGTTATAACTGTTTCCCATTTCTACCTCAAGTGACAGCAAGTATGGGCTGGGGCTGTGTTTTTTTAAGGCAGTCTACCAGGGGATGCCCTGGATTGAAACAGCAATCGGCTCATATCAAAGGTGTGTTAACAGAAACCACATGTTCTTGAAGATGCGCATGATCACAACTGTGCAGACAGAAGCCCTGGCTAGCATCACTGACAAAGCTGAAGACCAAAGTAAAATCTGCACAGCAAGACATCTTTCTCTCTTTCTCCCCCCAGCCAGTTTCAACTTGAGACTGATAGGCAAAAGAGCCATCTCTGGAGACAGAAGCCATCCATTGTTCAGATTTCGACATTTTCATACCTACAATTTGACCTGACAAACGGGAACAGAATTGTCATTGCATGTGCTCAAACTCATGTTTTCATGGGTTGGCTTCCAACTATGCTACTTTTACACATGTATCAAAATGTCTCAGGGAATTATGTAATAGGGACAGCTTGTATTATGACGGCATCAGGATTTATTCCAAATTTCCAAATCCTGGTGTGTGTGTGTGTGTGTGTGTTTAAAAAAACAACCCTCAAAGTGTATATTAATCCATTTTATCTTTTCCTCAGTTGGTGGATTACAGAATAACAGAATAATAGATTTGGAAGGGACCTTTGAGGTCTTCTAATCCAACTCAGTATAGTCAAGGCTGTGGTCTTCCCAGCTGCAATGTATGGCTGTGAAAGTTGGACCATAAGAAAGGCTGAGCATCAAAGAATTGAGGCCTTTGAACTATGGTGCTGGAGAAGACTCCTGCGAGTCCCTTGGACTGCAAGGCGATCAAACCGGTCGGTTCTAGAGGAGATCAACCCTGACTGTTCTTTAGAAGGCCAGATCCTGAAGCTGAAACTCAAATCCTTTGGCCATCTAATGAGAAGGAAAGACTCACTGGAGAAGAGCCTCATGCTGGGAAAGGTTGAGGGCAAGAGAAGAAGGGGACGACAGAGAATGAGGTGGCTGGATGGAGTCACTGATGCAGTAGGAGTGACCTTAAATGGACACCAGAAGATGGTAGAGGACAGGAAGGCCTGGAGGAACATTGTCCATGGGGTCGTGATGGGTCAGACATGACTTCGCAGCTCACAACAATCCAACTCTCTGCTCAGGACAGAAACCATTTCAGACAAATGGCTGTCCAGTCTCATCTTAAAAACTTCCACTAATGGGGCACCCACAACTTCTGGAGGCAAGTTGTTCCACTGGTTAATTGTTCTAACTGTCAGGAAATTAGTTCTAGGTTGCTTCTCTCCCTGATTAGTTTCCATCCATTGCTTCTTGCCCTGCCTTCAGGTGCTTTGGAGAATAGCTTGACTCCCTCTTCTTTGTGGCAACCCCTAAAATATTGGAACTCTGCTATCATGTCTCCCCTAGTTCTTCTTTTCAATAGACATACCCAATTTCTGCAACCATTCTTCATATGTTCTAGTCTGCAGCCTCTCAATCATCTTTGTCGCTCTTCTCTGCACTCTTTCCAGAGTCTCAACATCTTTTTTATGTAGTGGCAACCAAAACTGGATGCAGTATTCCAAGTGTGGCCTTACCAAGTCTTTATAAATAATATTTCACTTGATCTTGATTCTATCCCTCTGTTAATGCAGCCTAGGACTATGTTGCTTTTCTTGGCAGCTGCTGCACACTGTTGGCTCATATTTAAGTGATTGTCTACTAGGACTCCAAGATCCCTCTAGCAATCTTTTAGAGATCCATCTAAGAATTTACATATATAAGCACGGATTAAGGGGTTGTAGATCAGTGGTGGTTGATTGAATAATGAAAGACCAGACATATGAGAGAGAGAGAGAGAGAGAGAGAGAGAGAGAGAGAGAGAGAGAGAGAGAGAGAGAGAGAGAGAGAGAGAGAGAGAGAGAGAGAGAGATGGGTAGAGAGCCAAAGAGAGAGAATTCAACTGCCTTACAACAAAGAAAAGAAGGAGAATTTCACGTCAAGCTTCTTCCTCTTTGGAGGAAAAATGAACTTTCTTTTTCATCAAATCCGAGTGATTATTTACAAAAACTTTCTTGGCAACAAATTTACTGTGGACAAATGCTCCAGATGTCTTTTGCTGTTGGAGTTCCTAGTGGCTGTTGACATGTTTCATCCTTAAAACAAACACAAGTGGCAAATGAAAGCAACGGAGGTTGAGTTGCATCACCCCTGGGAAAAAGTTCTCCAGAACATAGGAAGAAGCATTTTCACAGCTTTTAAATCCCACTCGGCTGCTGTCTTCATTTAATAAGGGCTTCCCTCCAGTTGTCATTCTCTGCACACTTAACACATTTGTTAAAGAGATTCCTAAAAATGTTCATAGGTCATTGCTTGAAAGATGTCAGTGGCCTTCCGTAACCGACTTCGTTCTTCCTTCTGCCCCGTATTATAAATCCATTTGCAAGTAAGTAGGAATAAAAGACACCTCCCAGTTATAACTGTTAATGTTTCGAGCTTGTCAAGAACTTGAGGTTAACAAAGAGCTGGGAGCAATGAGTAAGCACACGTGGCTTTGTTATGCTATCCCTTATGATAGGTTGTAAATTAGCCGCATCTATTTACCGCTTGTGGACAGAAGGACTATTTTAAGATATCCAGAAGATTTCCTAATGGCTGTTTTGAGGGCATCTGTAAAACAGGTTCTACCTAGCCAACCTTGGCTGATCGTGGCAAATCTAAACAAGGGTCAATCCTAGTTAGTACTTCAATGAGAAACCACCAGGAGGTTCCAGGTCTCCAAGCTAGACTACGAAGTAAAACAAAACAACTCAGCACCAACACTGGAGGTTTAAAAAAAGAGACTGGACAGCCTTTTGTCTGCTTGAGCAGAGGGTTGGACTAGAAGACCTCCAAGGTCCCTTCCAGCCCTAGGATTCTATGAGTCTATGAACCAACCAGGAACTAAGGAGAAATTTCCTAGCCGTGAAAATAATTAATCAGTGGAACGACTTGCCTCCAGAAGCTGTGGGTGCTCCATCACTGGCGGTTTTCAAGAAGAGACTGGACAGCCATTTGTCCGAAAATTGGTATAAGGTCTCCTGCTTGAGCAGGGGGTTGGACTAGATGACCTCCAGGGTCCCTTCCAACTCTGCTATTCTCTTTTCTGCATTCTTATTCTAACATAGAAGGAAGAAGCAAAAGGCATCCTGGGGGGGACATGCATATATATATTTATATACAGACACAGACATATAAAATATACCCGGACATGGACACATAGTTCCAAAAAAGTCTGGATGGACGCAAGTGAATCTTTACATGAAACAGGACACTCAGGAATGGTTTGACAGCTTGGTCTGGCACATCAGACCGAAAATTCTATTTAGGGAAGGAAAGACGGTGATGTGAACAGTCCCATGATTCATTACATTGCATCAGAAGAATTGCTTGGGTTTGACCTGCATCTGGCAAATATTTATTCAAGCATGGTTCATCTTTGAGGGAGGGGGGAGGGGGTTGGGGGGGTTGGGAGTGGAATGCAGCCACAAGTTTATCCACTTGGAAAGTAGATAATTCCTAAAGGGTAATTGGCCCAGATAGTAATATATGGCTATTAAGAGTTGGACCATAAAGAAGAGTGAGCGCCGGAGAACTGATGCTTTCGAATTGTGATGTTATTGGGAAAGATGGAAGGCAAAACGACACAGCTTAGTGACTGAAGGACGAGAACAACTGAGAGAGTTTGAGGTAAAGGGCTCCAAACTGACTCATCTCAAGCTGACAATAAAATAGGAAGGGAGGCACAACAACCAAGCATATGAGGACCCTCAATGCAAGGATGCTTTTGAGGAATCAAATATCACTCGATGTCTTATTCCTCAAAGAGGGAAGAAGTAGCCTAGAATTGAAGAAGCTTCTCGGATGAGAGGCGAAACGTCTTCAACAACAAAAAAAAAGTTGGAAAACGTTCAGAGAAAAGCAACTAACTAAAACATATGAAGAATGGCTGTAGGATTTGAGTTTGGCTAGTGTAAAAAAAAAGAAGAAACAGGGGGGACATGATAGCAGTATTCCAGGATTTGAGGGGCTGCCACAAAGAAGAGGGGGTCAAATTATTCTCCAAAGCACAAGAAGGCAGGACAAGAAACAATGGCTGGAGAGAAGCAACCTGGCATTAAGGAGAAACTTCCTGACAGTGAGGACAATTAACCAGTGGAATAGCTTGCCTTCAGTAATCATGGGTGCTCCATCATTGTAGGTTTTTAAGAAGAGGCTAGACAGTCACTTGTCTGAAATGGTATAGGTTCTCCTGCTCGAGTGGGGGGCTGGACTAGAAGGCCTTCAATGTCCCTTCCAGATTCTATTCTATTCTATTCTATTCTATTCTATTCTATTCTATTCTATTCTATTCTATTCTATTCTATTCTATTCTATTCTATTCTATTCTATTCTATTCTATTCTATTCTATTCTATTCTCATTCTTTCCTATTCTCTGTTCTATTCTACTCTACTCTACTCTACTCTACTCTACTCTACTCTATTCTATTCTATTCTATTCTTATTCTATTCTATTCTATTCTATTCTATTCTATTCTATTCTATTCTATTCTATTCTATTCTATTCTATTCTATTCTATTCTATTCTTATTCTATTCTATTCTATTCTATTCTATTCTATTCTATTCTATTCTATTCTCATTCTTTCCTATTCTCTGTTCTATTCTACTCTACTCTACTCTACTCTACTCTATTCTATTCTATTCTATTCTATTCTATTCTTATTCTAATCTATTCCATTCTACTCCATTCCACTCCTAATAATTCTGATTGTTATTCTTATTGTTATTCTTATTCTATTCTATTCTATTCTATTCTATTCTATTCTATTCTATTCTATTCTATTCTATTCTATTCTATTCTACTCTACTCTACTCTACTCTACTCTACTCTACTCTACTCTATTCTATTCTATTCTATTCTTATTCTAATCTATTCCATTCTACTCCATTCCACTCCTAATAATTCTGATTGTTATTCTTATTGTTATTCTATTCTATTCTATTCTATTCTATTCTATTCTATTCTATTCTATTCTATTCTATTCTATTCTATTCTATTCTATTCTATTAACAATGTCCGGTTGCCTCTTGAAAAAACACCTGTCAAGTTTCCGATGTATGGGCTTTTCAAGTGACTCTGAGGCATTGTTTACCTTAAAAGTCCTTTATTAGCCTAATACACCGGCAAATGCTAACATTGAATGTTATTGCTTGACAGCACCTTTGGGACTGAACAGGACACCCTAATTTCTGTGTGGACCTGGGCTAAACACTTTGCAGCTAATCTAGAATGTTTGTAATACAAGATCGATCCAGTTTGTGACCTACTTGACACAAAGTCAAATGACAATGCCGCCGGATCTTGCTCTGCTCTAGGCTAGGAAAGAAGTTAAAAATCGGCCAGGAAGTAACACATTATCTTTTAGCAATAATTAACAGACATGTAACTGGGGCTTTCACTCCCCAAAGGAGTAATGAAAGGTTGCGTTTTAAAAGTGATGCAACTCTTCGTCAAGCTAATTGTTTCTTTTTTCTAAGCGTGTCAGGAGGTTGTAAAAAAAAGCTGCCCTCTTGAAGCTCAGCAACCATTCATTTATGCTCAATCTGCTGTTTTCTCCTCCAAGATGAAATGTTAAAGAGCGGTTCAACAGCATACAAAAAAGACAAGTGTTGTGTTTTTTTTTTTTTAAAGAAAAACAACATTTTGATCCTCCATGTGGGACGGCTTTAAATTGAGCCGAACAATTGGCAAAGTGTGTAGAATTTTAAGACAGGCCAGCTAGGATGAAGATAGCGGCTGTAATGTGTACCAATTTTAATATCAAGTTATTCTTCAAGAGTTGCCCTATGGAGAGCATGATTAGATAAAGTAGTCCTTGACTTACAACGCTTTGCTTAGTGACCATTCTAAGTTATAACAGCCCTGAAAAAAGGGACTATTTTATTCACTTAGGATCGTTGCAGGATCTCCACGGTCACGCGATCAAAATTCGGACGCTTGGCAACTGATTCGTATTTACGACGGTTGCACCGTCCCTAAAGAAGAGGGAGTCAAGCTATTCTCCAAAGCACCTGAAGGCTGGACAAGAAGCAACAGATGGAAACTCATCAAGGAGAGAAGCAACCTGGAACTAAGGAGGAACTTCCTGACAGCGAGAACAATTAACCAGTGGAACAACCTGCCCTCAGAAGCTGTGGGTGCTCCAACATTGGAGCTTTTAAAGAAGAGATTGGACAATCATTAGCCTGAAAGGGTAGAAGTCAGGGGTAGGCAACCTTGGCTCTTTTATGACTTGTGGACTTCAACTCCCAGAATTCCTGAGCCAGCCATGCTGAGGGGAAAGGGAGAGGTTTCCATGCTGAGCTATGCTGGCTCAAGAATTCTGGGAGTTGAAGTCCACGAGTCATAAAAGAGCCAAGGTTGCCTGGTATAGGTCGATAGGCTTTGCTGGATGAGCAGACGGTTGGACTAGACGACCTTCAAAGGTCCGTTCCAACTCTGTTATCCTCTTATTCATGGAATGATACGGAAGGAGAATCTGTGTTGCACATTATCTTCCTGCAAAACTCTGGACGATTTCCATCACTAGTTTCATGGACAGAAAACTTCTTACATTCGGGAGGAAGTCATCGTTGCCAGAGAACCGGCTCTTGCCAATATCACAGAACATCGAACAGCCGAGTTGGAAGGGACCTTGGAGGTCTTCTAGTCCAGCCCCCTGCTTGAGCAGGAGAACCTATACCATTTCAGACAAATGGTTGTCCAGTCTTTTTTTTTTTTTTGAAGGCCTCCGGTGATGGAGCACCCACAATTCTGAGGGCAAGTAGTTCCACTGATTAACTGATTTCCTCGCTGTGAGGAAATTTCTCCTTAGCTCTAGGTTGCTTCTCCCCTTGGTTAGCTTCCATCCGTTGTTTCTTGCCTGGCCTTTGGGCGCTTTGCGGAAGAGGTTGACCTCCTCGTCTTTTTGGGAGCCCCCTCAAATATTGGAAGACTGCTATCATGTCTCCCCTAGTCCTTCTTTGCATTTGATTAGACCCTACCCAGTTCCTGCAATCACTCCTTGGTATGTTTTAGCCTCCAGCCTGCTAATCATTCTCATTCTAATAATATCATACAGTGGGAGAGGGAGAAAAATTGGTGGGTTTCCCATTCCCCTTGCTCAATCGTTCTTGGCCAAGGAGAAGAACACTAATGACCTCCTGCCTGGTTTTGCAACTGAAATCATGTTTTGACTTAATCCTAACAGGACATCCCCTTCCAACCACTCTTTCTGAACTCAGTCATGAGAGATACTTGCCCTAAACCACACACACACACACACACACACACACACACACACACACACTTAAGAATTGTGCAATCAGACACTGTCAATAAGGAGGCCGGCCCCTTCTTCACAAGCTGGATCCTGCTGTGAAATTAATGGTGTCCTTCGAGGTGATTTACCCACATCCTAGCCTACTGGGAAATATTCCCACGGGGACACACGTTACGTTCTCACATGAGTCATTTCCCTGTAGGTTCCTGTTTGCTTTGACTTTACTGTTGCCTCTGTGATCGCTCTCAAGGGAAATAAGCTAATTTCCCTTAGGGTTTTCTGTAAAAAGGCCAATGAAAGAGGGAGGCCGAGTGGCACAGGCTGGGTTTGCTTCCCTGCAGACAAATTTCCCGAGACAGTTGACAAACAGGTTGTCTACTACACAGGGACTTGATTCCCATATAAGAAGACTAATGTGGGAACTATTACAGGGTGAGGACAGAGCTGATGAGATCTCACCAATAAATATTTCTGTAGGAGAAGAAGAAAGGAGTATTCAAGCATCAGGTAATAATAGAATAATAAGAATAGAGTAGAGTAAGGTAGAATAGAATAGAATAGAATAGAATAGAATAGAATAGAATAGAATAGAATAGAATAGAATAGAATAGAATAGAATAGAATAGAATAGAATAGAATAGAATAGAGGGATGGAACAGAACAGAACAGAACAGAACAGAACAGAACAGAACAGAACAGAACAGAATAGAATAGAATAGAATAGAAGCTGTAAGGGACGTTGGAGGTCTTCTAGTCCAGCCCCCTGCTCAAGCAGGAGAACCTACACTGTCTCAGACAGGTGATTGTCTAGTCTCTTCTTAAAAATCTCCAGTGATGGAGCACCCACAAATTCTGGTGGCAAGCTGTTCCACTGGTAGATTGTCCTCATTGTCAGGAAGTTTCTCCTTAATTCCAGGTTGCTTCTCTCCTTGATCAGTTTTATCTTACCCAATTGTCTCAGCTATTAACTTTCACAGTTTTAATCCCAACTTAACTTCTGTGGACCTCATCCCTTATTCAAGACAGCGCCCCCCCCCCCAACCTTTTGGGCACTAGGGACCAGTTCCGTGGAGAAATATTTTCCCATGGTCCAGAGGGGGGCTGCCTGCATCTTGTGGATGGAGCTTCGCTTGTTTGCATGGCCCAGTTTTGGGTATGCCATGGACCGGTGCCAGTACACCAACTGGGAGTTGGGGACCCCTGATTTTAAGAGACTCCTAAAGGAGCGTGCATGTGCATTAACATGAGTTTCCTCCCTGTCACATTTTAGTTTTTTTTCCTTTTCTTCGTTCGAATGTGAAATTTTTGGAAGAATAAATAAAAATAAGATAGTGTTTACCTCTTGACTGATGTGTTATAAAACTGAAAAGATGCACAGAAGCTGTGCTATAAGTAGAAAGAGACATGCAAAGCTCAGCCGAAATTATTCGTATTATTTTTAAACCAAATACTTGGACAAGATTCCACTCCATGGAGGCTTGGGGAGGAAAAATGCCTTAACTTTACTTTCTGTTGGCAACAGCCAATGAGCTTCGGCAGTATGCAAATATTTGCATCTGGAAAAATTACAGGGAAAACCCACAAAATGCTACCCAGATTGTGGAAACCGGGGCTGTTCCTCCTGGCACCAGACTAGTTCTTGCCCATAAATCTTGGCCAGTTGGAAAAAGAAACAACCAAAAAAAAAATGCCCATAATATCCTAGAGCTTGTGGAACAGCAGGGAAATGTTGCTTTGTGCATGCTACCCAGATTACTTTCCTGATTATCATGCAAAAGAGGGAGCTTACGGTTGTTGTTGTTGTTGTTGTTGTTGTTGTTGTTACTATTATTTTCAGTTTGGAATTTTGTAATGCAGCCGTGGGGACTCACATGCGTGTGTGAAGCTCCATTTGTGCTACCTTCAGTAAAAGGATGAACCAGATTGTTGGAGGCAATATGCTGAATCTGTAAACCACTTAGAGAGGGCTGTAAATCACTGTGAAGCAGTATATAAGTTTAAATGCTATTGTCTATCTATCTATCTATCTATCTATCTATCTATCTATCTATCTATCTATCTATCTATCTATTTTATCTATGAGCCATGATGGCGCAGTGGTTAGAACGCAGTATTACAGGCTAATTCTGCTGACTGCCAGCAGTTCAATTCTCAGCCTTCCATCCTTCTTAGGTCAGTAAAGATCCAGATTGTTGGACAAAATATGCTGAGTCTGTAAATCGCTTAGGGAGGGCTGTAAAACACTGTGAAGCACTATAAAAGTCTACATGTTATTGCTATTGCTCGCTCTGTCTGTCTGTCTGTCTGTCTGTCTGTCTATCTATCTATCTATCTATCTATCTATCTATCTATCTATCTATACATCTATCTACATCTATCTCTATCTTTCTATTTATCTATCTTTCTATCTATCTATCTATCTATCTATCATCTATCTATCTATCTATCTCTATACATTATCTATCTATACATCTATCTAAATCTATTCTATCTTTCTATTTAACTATCTATCTATCTTTCTATGTATCTATCCATATCTATCTATCTCTCTGTCTGTCTATCTATCTATCTATCTATCTATCTATCTATCTATCTATCTATCTATCTATCTATCTATCTATCTATCTCCATATCTATCTACCATATCTATCTATCTATCTATCTATCTATCTATCTATCTATCTATCTATCTATCTATCTATCTATCTACCATCTTTCACTTTACTAAATATATATGTCATCCATTTCACTGGGCAACTCTGGTTGCCATAACCAGAGCATCAGAGCCCCACCTCTTTTACATACTCTATTTTCAACTTCAATTTTTGTGTTTCTCCATCTTCAGCATGTTGGCAAGTTCTACCACCCAATGTTGCCAAATCTGATTGTAAGAGGATTCAGTGAGCACATGTTAACACTGCACATAAAATAAAAATGCAGTAGCAATTTTATGATCTACCAAAGTCACTGAAGCCCAAAGAATCTTTTTAATATATGGCCTAGAGGGTAAATTTTTTAAGAACACGATCTGATGGAAGATATCTCCTGAAAAGAACCATTCTGCCTCTTCTTCTTTTGCCCTGCCAATGTTAATAATGCTGTTTAGTGCAACCTTTACTAAATCTGGCAAAAGGATATGATTATGCCCAATCAAGAGCCTTGGTGGAGCAGTGGGCTAATGCTTCCTTAAGTAACACCAGCTGCCTGCAATTAGTGCAGGTTCGAGTCCCACCAGGCTCAAGGATGACTCAGCCTTCCATCCTTCCCAGGTAGGTAAAATGAGGACCCAGATTGTTGGGGGCAATAAGCTGACTTTGTAATAATGCCGCTTGGGGGGGGCGAAAGCCCTAATAAGTAGGCATATACATAGAATGAAGGCTATTGCTAAGCACATTGATTTGTGATTCTTAGATTGTAAGCCGCCCTGAGTCTTCGGAGAAGGGCGGGATATAAATGGGATTAATATATATATATATATTTGCCCTTGGAATCTTGTGTCATTCGGAGGATTTGATCAATATTTGTATATTTGTAGCTCATGAGTTCTTGGCGCTTTCTGAGCTTGGTGGTTTTCTTGCAGATGTTTCATGGCCCAACTAGGTAATATCATCAGTGCTACTAGGACTGATGATGTTACCTAACCAGATAATGAAATGTCTACAACAAAACAACCAAGCTCAGAAAACACGACACAGGGCATTTTATTCTAATGCAATGCTGATTTTTTTTAAAAATATGATATTTAAGATTTGGGGTCGTTCACTGTTTAAGTAACTGATGGGCTCGCTCTGATGAGACTCAAGTGTAGGGAAGGACTAGGCTGAGCCCAAGGGAGGGGTCAATTTTTTAAATTATTTTTAATTCCATTTATATCCCGCCCTTCTCCAAAGACTCAGGGCGGCTTACAAGCTTAGCAGTAGCCTTCATTCTATGTATATGCCTGCTTATTAGGGCTTTCACACACACCCCAAGCGGCATTATTACAAAGTCAGCTTATTGCCCCCAACAATCTGGGTCCTCATTTTACCTACCTGGGAAGGATGGAAGGCTGAGTCAACCTTGAGCCTGGTGGGACTCGAACCTGCACTAATCGCAGGCAGCTGGTGTTACTTAAGGAGGCATTAGCCCACTGCTCCACCAAGGCTCTTTGAATGTGTTATCAGTCTCGAATCCCTTCGCAGCCACAAATGATCTAAGTCAGGGCTCCCCAACCTCCTGTCCATGGACTGGTATCGGGCCGTGGCATGCCAGCAACTGGTCTGCACAAACAAGCAAAGCCCCATCCGTGTAATGGAGGCAGAACAGAAAAACCACAGATGCTCCAGTCCGTGGAAAAACCTTTCTCCACGGAACCAGTCCCTGGTGCCCAAAATGTTGGGGACCTCCAATCTAAGTCCAGCCAACCTTGAATCCCACTGGTTCTTATCTATTGCCAATTTGCTTTGACAGTTAGCTGTTCAGATTGATAAGCTTGCAATAAACCTTTATATTCATTTGAACTGCCCGGACTTACTACATTTGGGAGTAGACTTCCCATAAACAGAGGGCGAGTATAGAATTTGGATGTCTGCTTCCTAATTGAAGGACACTTTTTATGATCGCGGCTTTCCAAACTACCACGAGCCGTTTTACACAAAGGAGTCCCGATTCCCACCGAGGGTGGAATGGCAGAGTGTGAGAAAAAACAGAG
Organism: Vipera ursinii; assembly: GCF_947247035.1. Classification (NCBI taxonomy): domain Eukaryota; kingdom Metazoa; phylum Chordata; class Lepidosauria; order Squamata; family Viperidae; genus Vipera; species Vipera ursinii. Next base: position 72,099,247 of record NC_139521.1, read on the forward strand.
TCTCTTGCCCACTTGGGAACGTTGGTGAATCTTAGTAGCTAGCAACAAATAATGTATCTCTCAACACTTGAAAAACGCGAGCAATTTTTATTAGTTCGCCAAGTCCACCGAGAGAGAAATAGAGACTTTGCTAAGAGACTCTGCCAACATCTGCCCAGTGCTTTCTCAGTTGTACCTCTACATGCCTAATGCACAAAGCCAAATAAATTGTGGGAAATGTGGGGAAAAGGTGAGTTTTCAGCCAAAAAATTCATGCAGACCCATTAGATTGTTCACGCTGACTGTGCAAGCATTGAGGGACTGGGCCTGCTGGGATACCGCTGAACAACCTTTTATGGTCTGTTCCCTAACTAGGTTAAGCTAACAATTGCAGGTAGTCCTTCACTTACAAGAGTTCATTTAGTGACTGTCACAAAGTTAAAACGGCACTGGAAAAAGTGACTTATGACCACTTTTCATACTTATGACCGTCGCAACATCCTCATGGTCACGGGATCAATATTCAGACGCTTGGCAACTGACTCACATTTATGACGGTCACAAGGTCCCTGGGTCAGGTGATCCTCTTTTGCAAACCTCTGACAAGCAAAGTCAATGGGGAAGCCAGATTCACTTAACAACCGTATTACTAAAAACAACTCTTTTTGTTTTGTTACTTTGTATTTTAACTTTTTGAAAAACTTAATAAAGCTGGTTTAAAAAAACAATCACCAGTGCTGTTATTTAACCCCGGTATAACAATAACAATAACAATAACAATAACAATAACAATGTTGTTGTTAGCTGCGAAGTCGTGTCCGGCCCATTGCGACCCTATAGACAACGTTCCTCCAGGCCTTCCTGTCCTCTACCATCTTCTGGAGTCCATTTAAGCTCACGCCTACTGCTTCAGTGACTCCATCCAACCACCTCATTCTCTGTCGTCCCCTTCTTCTATTGCCCTCCATCTTTCCCAGCATAAGGCTCTTCTCCAGTGAGTCCTTCCTTCTCATTAGGTGGCCAAAGTCTTTGAGTTTCAGCTTCAGGATCTGGCCTTCTAAAGAGCAGTCAGGGTGGATCTCCTCTAGGACTGACCGGTTTGATCACCTTGCAGTCCAAGGGACTCTCAGGAGTCTTCTCCAGCACCAGAGTTCAAAGGCCTCAATTCTTTGGCGCTCAGCCTTTCTTATGGTCCAACTTTCACTGCCATACTTTGCAACTGGGAATACCATAGCCTTGACTATACACACTAACAATAACAATAACAATAACAATAACACTACAAAGCCAGAATTGAGAAGACAGCAACAGACAGTAAGTGCCGCCTATGCAAAGAAGCTGCAAGAAGATCGCACAGACTGACTACAAGCAGCGGCATGACAAAGTAGCAACAATGGTGCATTGGAAGATCTGCAAGAAATATCATTTGTCTGTAAGCAAGAACTGGTGGCATCATAAAATAGAGAAAGTCATAGAAAATGATAAATTTAAACTGCTCTGGGACTTCAGAATTCAAACAGAGAATCACCTGCCACATAACACTTCGGACTTAACAGTTGTCGATAAGAAAGACAAAAAAGTCTGGATAGTGGACGTGGCAGTGCCTGGAGAGAGCAGAATAGATGAGAAAGAACTGGAGAAGATAACAAAATACAAAGACCTACAAACAGAAATAGAACGACTGTGGCAAAGACAAACAAGGGTAGTACCAATAGTCATTGGTGCCTTGGGTGCAATCCCAAAACAACTGGAGCACCACTTGAACACCATCAGCATTGACAAATTCGCCATTAGTCAATTGCAAAAGGCAGCCTTACTAGGAACTGCTTCCATCCTGTGACGATATCTGTGATATCATCAAGCATCCACATCTGCCTATCCCAGGTCCTTGGTAGGGACTCGATAGGTAGACAAAAATGCCAAATCCAGTCTGAACACCTGGCTGACTGTGCGAATAATAATAATAATAATAATAATAATAATAATAATAATAATAATAATAATAATAATAATAATAATAATAATAATAATAATAGCATAACTGGGAACAGCGATGTGGGAAGACCCCCAAAATAATATGGACTAGTAACTCTGCTTCTAAATTCAAAAACCGAAGGAAGTTTCAAATCTATAGGAAGGTACAGAAGAGTCTAGACTTGCTGATTGTCTGAAATCATCCAGTCGCTTTTATTTAACTTTTTTTTTTTTGGCTTCCAGGAACAAGCTGACCCTGGGTGACCCTTGGCAGGACTTGGCTCAGCTCCCATTCCAGCCAGACAAAACTTTCTTGATTTTTCCAGCCAGACCCAAATCTGTTCAGATATTTAGGAGATGTTTGCGTGTGACAGCCAAATGGGAGAAAGACGTTTTCTAGTGACTGAGAAGATGTTCGTGAACACGTCAGGAAGACGTTCTGGCTGGCCAACACAGCTTAATTGCCTGCCTCAGTTTCTTTGGAGCTGTTCCCTATTTATTTATGAAACGGGACTACCCAGTAGTTTGGCTCTGGAAGAAAATTTCCTCAAAGGATTGCTGTTCTCTTACGTGCCGCACTGGGTAGAGAATCCTGTTTTAGGCCATGTTCCTTCTTTGAGTCCTCTTCCTTGCCAGGTTGAATGGGGACAAGATTCCCACTGATCTTGGCTGGGATTTGTAGCTGTTCTTCTCAATTTATTTATTTATTTTTAATATTCAAAGTTTTATTCGTTCCTAATGTACCATCGAAATACAAAAGTAAAGAGCGGAAAAGATGGCGGAGGGGAGAGGGAGTAGAGAAGTGAGGTAAGGGAGGGAAAAAAAAGGCATTGACTTCCGATTTCCTTTGGTGCAATAGAGCAGAGGTCCCCAACCTTTTGGGTACCAGGGACCGGTTCTGTGGAGAGAGGTATTTCCGTGGACCGGAGAATGCGTGGATCTGTGTGTTGCCTGCATCCCACAGATGGGGCTTTGCTTGTTTGTGCGGACCGGTTGCTGGTATGTCCACGGCCCGGTACCGGTCCACGGCCCGGAGCTTGGGGGCCCCTGTAATAGAGTATCAACTTCAAACCTCAACTTTTTTACTTTTACAAAAGAATATCAGCTAGGGACGTGGTGGCTCAGTGGGTTAGGACGCTGAGCTTGTCGATCAGAAGGTCGGCAGTTTGGCGGGTCGAATCCTGAGTGCTGTGTAACAGAGTGAGTGCCTGTTACTCGTCCCAGCTTCTGCCAACCTAGCAGTTCTAAAGCACGTAAAAATGCAAGTAGAAAAATAGGGACCACTCCGGTGGGAAGGTAACAGCGTTCCGTGCGCCTTTGGCGTCTAGTCATGCCGGCCACATGACCACGGAGACGTCCTCGGACAATCAAGAAAGTTTTGTCTGGCTGAAATGGGAGCCTAACCAGGCCCTCCCAAGTGTCACCCAGGGCCAGCTTGTCTCTAAGAAGCCAAAAAAAAGTTAAAAGCAACTGGATGATTTTACACAACCACCATGTCTAGACTCTTTTATATCTTCCTATAGATTTGAAACTAGTCCATATCAGAGGTACTAGTCCATATTATTTTTTTGAGATCTTCCCCCCCCCACACACACACACCATTCCCATTTATGCTATTCAAGTTGCTGTTGTTGTTGTTACAAAACCAGGGGGTTAAATAACAGCCCTGGAGACTGTATTTTTAAACCAACTTTATTTTTTTCAAGTTAAAAGTTAAAATACGAAGTAAACAAGCATTCCTCGATCTGCTATTCGACACAAAGACTTTGATGTCTCTATTTCTCATGGATCAATATGACCTTATCTTCTATGCTCTAGATTAGTTTTAGGGACCCTGCTTCCTCTATTGATCCATGCCCAATTGGATCTCTGATATTGATCTGAAGCACCGATTCCCAGCCAAAGAGATTCCTAAAAGTACTGAGCAGCCGAACTGAATCACGCCGAACTTTTTCCAACAAAGGAAAGCGACAAATACAGGTAGTCCTCAACTTACGACCGCAGCCAAGCCCAAAATTTCTTTGCTAAGCAAAACAGTTAAGTGGATTTTGCCCCCACTACAGTCGTTAAGTTAGTAGCACGGATGTTAAGTGCTATCGGGCATCCCCCATTCATTTGGCTTGTGAGAAGGCCGCATACGGGGATCACCCAAGACCCCAGGACACTGCGACCGTCATAAGTATGAGTCAGTCGCCGAGCATCTGAATTTTAATCCCGTGCCCACGGGGAAGCTGCGACGGTTGTAAGTGTGCGAAAAATGGTCCTAATCCGTTTTTCCCCCCCAGGGCTGTTGCAACTAACAACTAAATGAATGGTTGTAACTTGAGAACTACCTGTGGCGTATAAACCCTGAAAGAAAGAACGAAAGAGACGGTAAATGAAGGATCCGTAGACAAGAAGCTATACCTTTACTTTGAAAATCAGGGAGACTATCGGATGAATTCTGGGCAATTGCTGACCTCCTATAAACCCTGTGAAGGCGTCCTCTCTCCTCCTCCATTTGTTGGCCTTTCTCCAGGGGCTCAATGAAAAATTCCTCTTCGCCAACTTTGATCATGCCAGCCTAGAGACAGAGTAAGAAAAATAAATAAATTTTATTTTATTTATTTATTTATTTATTTTTATTTATTTTAATTCCATTTATATCCCGCCCTTCTCCGAAGACTCAGGGTGGCTTACAAGCTTAGCAGTAGCCTTCATTCTATGTAAATGCCTGCTTGTTAGGGCTTTCACACACCCCCAAGCGGCACTATTACAAAGTCAGTTTAATTGCCCCCAACAATCTGGGTCCTCATTTTACCTACCTGGGAAGGATGGAAGGCTGAGTCAACCTTGAGCCTGGTGGGACTCGAACCTGCACTAATTGCAGGCAGCTGGTGTTACTTAAGGAGGCATTAGCCCACTGCTCCACCAAGGTCTTGTAAAAGGAAGAGGACTTAAGCAGAGAAAGAATCCAGACTGAGTCCTCGACCTATAACCGTTGGTTTAGCCTCCGTTCAAAGTTACAGTGGCGTTGGGGGAAAAAAAAGTAGGTTTAATGACCATGTTTTCACTCTTAACGACCGCTGCCACATCCCCATCGTCGTGTAATCAAAATTCAGACGCTTGGCAGCCGGCTCATATTTATGACAGTTGCCGTGGCCTGGGGTCACGTGATCTCCTTTTGTGACCTTCCGACAAGCAAAGCCAATGGGGGAAGGAAGATTCACTTAACATAACGTAACGTAATGTAACGTAACGTAAGTTAATGTAATGTAACTTAATATAATGTAATGTAACGTAACATAATGTAACTTAATGTAACATAACGTGACTTGATTTGACGTGACGTGACATAACGTAACATAACATAACATAACGTAATGTAACTTAATGTAACATAACTTAATGTAATGTAACTTAACATGATGTGACGACTTGACTTGATGTGATGTGAAGTGACATAACTTGACTTGATGTGACGTGACTTAACTTAACTTGACTTGACTTGACTTGACTTAGCTTAACTTAGCTTAACTTACCTTAACTTAGCTTAACGTAACTTAACTTGACTTGATTTGACTTGGCTTAGCTTAACTTAACTGAACTTAACTTGACTTGACTTGACTTGACTTGACTTGACTTAACTTAACTTAACTTGACTTGACTTGACTTGACTTGACTTAGCTTAGCTTAACTTAACTTAACTTGACTTGACTTGACTTAGCTTAACTTAACTTAACTTAACTTAACTTAACTTGACTTGACTTGACTTGACTTGACTTGACTTGACTTCCCTGTTAGTAATTTAACAATCCAGTGATCCACTTAACAACTGTGGCATGGAAAGTCACAAAATGGGGCAAAACTCCCTTAACCAATGTTTCACTTATTAGCAGAAATGTTGGGGTCAGTTTTAGGTCGTAAGAATACCTATTATAGCTATGTTCCAAAAGTGCACTTCAGCCAGCAGTAATACGGGAACAGCCTTGTGCAATTTTGAAGAGGATTCGGTTTTCTTGGCAGCTGCTTGATTAATCACGAAAGGAAGACAGAAAAGAATGTCAAAAGAGAAGCAAAGAGAATCAAGTTTGCAATAACCTTCCATTAAAAGCTTCCCTGGCAAATCTGAAAAGCAGATTAATTCTGCAAAATGTGTTCTGGCATTAATCCTGTCCGGGGAATTGCGTTTCCTTTCTCAAAAAAAGCAGTGCAATCGTTTGGCATATGCCTGGGTCAGGGGCCGGTTGGAACCGAATTAAAGCTATTCCTGGTGCTTTAATCAATATGGGATGTAAACACACACACACAGAGACACACTGCAATTTAGCACTGTTAGCAACGATCACTCTCCCCGGCTTATCTCAAATTCATTCTAGCTGCACAAAAAGACACAATCCCCCTTGAATCAAGTTCAGCTCCTGGGCACTGTGTAAAGGTCCACTGACAGATAATCCTTGACTTACAATCATCCGTTTAGTGACCCTTTCAAGTTATAGGAGCATTGAAAAAGTGACTTACGACCGGTTCTCACACTTAGGACCATAGTCACGTGATCAAACTTCAGAAACTTGGCAACTGACTCATATTTATGACAGTTGCAGTGTGATCCCCTTTTGCAACCTCTTGCCAGCAAAGTCAAGGGGGGAAGCCAGATTCAAGTAACAAGCGTTTGACGAACTTAACAACTCGCCGCGATTCACTTAACGACTGTGGCAAACCAGGTCGTAAAACGAGACAGCTCACTTCGCAACTTAGGAGCAGAAATTTTAGGGTCAGTTTACGTTTCTCAGAAGCAATAAGCAAATTATGGTGTAGATGTTTTTTTTTTAATTTATTGTTTTAATGTTTTTTTTTCATTGTCTTATCATTGTAGAATTGCAAGTTGCCCAGAGTCTCTTGGTTGAGTTGGGCAGAGCTATAGAAAATGAACAAATAAATTAATATGGAAGCAATTTCTCATGGATTTATTGGTGATTTCTCATCCCAGCTGACCCCTCTGGGAGTTTCAGATTGTGCAATCCCTTTTCCATCCTGACCCTGTTGATTCTTTTCAAGATCAGCCAAAGTCAGCCTGGGGTTGCCAGTAATGACAATTCATCGAACATCTGGCTGTTCTTCAGAAGCCTCAGTTCATCACTTTCCTGAAATTTCCAAATGTTCTACATAAACTGAATGTATCTTTGATCGATTAAGTTTGCAGAGAAGAGCAACAAAGGTGGTAGAGAGTCTGGAGCATAAATCACTGAATACTTTATATGGGGATTCCTAAGTGTGATTAGACACACAAAGAATTTGTCTCTGGTGTGGAAGCCCTCACTGTATGTGCAAAGCAACAGAATAAGGATAATCGTAATCATAATACCAATAAGAAAGGGTGAGTAAAGAAGATAATAAGAAGGATGAATAATAATACTTACAGCCATACCACATGGGCAAATACACAATAGACGTTAGACATCACTGTGAGAATTAGGTGTTCAGCAGAGTGATGACATGAGGGGGGGAAAAACCTGTCCTTGTGTATAGTTGTCTTCGTGTACAATGCCATATAGGGAAGAAGTTGAAACAGTTTATGTCCAGGGTGCGAGGGGTCTGCAAATAACTCCTCAGCTCTCCTTTGGCCCACACAATATATAGATCTTCTATGGAACACAAGCTGGGTGCAATTTTTATCATTTGTTGAATGGTTGAGGGACTAGACCAGGGGTCTTCAAGCTTGGCCCTTTTATGACTTGTGGACCAACTCACAGAATTCCTCAGCCAGCGTGCCTGGCTGAGGAATTCTGGGAGTTGAAGTCTACAAGTCATAAAAGGGCCAAATTTGAAGGCCCCTGATATAGACTTTAAGAGGAGTGGACTTCAACTCCCAGAATTCCTTAGCCAGCGTGCCTGGCTGAGGAATTCTGGGAGTTGAAGTCCACAAGTCATAAAAGGGCCAAGTTTGAAGACCCCTGGTCTAGACTCTAGCTTATTGAAGAGAAGGATTAGAGGGAACATGATAGTACTTGACGGGCTGTCACAAAGAAGAGGGAATTATTCTCTAGTCTAGGGCACCAAGTTTCAAGTTTCAAGTTTTATTTAATTTGTATACCGCCCTTCTCCTTGGTAGGGACTCAGGGCGGTTCACAGGGCATATATAAAAAAGACAATACAAAAATTAAAAAAGATTAAACCCATGCCCAGTTAAAAACAGTAATACAAATCTAAAACGACAAATTAAAACCCATAATCCCCCATCAGGCCAGACCAGCCATTTCAAATAGGTGGGTCTTCAGGCCACGACGGAAAGTTCGGAGGTCTGATGCCGTCCGGAGCTCCACCGGCAGTTGGTTCCATAATGCCGGAGCGCCCACAGAGAAGGCCCTCCCCCTGGGGGCCACCAGTCGGCATTCCTTGACTGGCGGCACCCTGAGGAGGCCCTCTCTGTGGGAACGCACAGGGCGGAAGGGAGTTGATGCCGGCAGCAGGTGGTCCCTGAGGTATCCCGGACCCATGCCATGTAGGGACTTAAAGATCGTAACCAAAACCTTGAACCTCACCCGAAAGACAACTGGTAACCAATGCAGCTCGCGGAGCAAAGGTGTAACATGGGAGTACCGGGAAACTCCCAAGACAACTCTCGCGGCCGCATTCTGTACCAGTTGGAGCCTCCGAGTGGTCTTCAAGGGAAGCCCCATGTAGAGAGCATTACAGTAGTCAAGGCGAGAGGTCACGAGCGCATGAGTGACCGTACACAGGGCATCCCGGTTCAGATAGGGCCGCAACTGGCGCACCAGGCGAACCTGGGCGAAAGCCCCCCTAGTCACGGCCACTATATGATCTTCCAGGGTAAGCCGTGAATCTAGGAGGACTCCCAAGTTGCGAGCCCTATCCACGGGGGGTAAGAGCTCACCCCCCATAGAAAGAGATGGAACATTTTGAATGTCCCGGGATGCCGGAATGTACAGCCACTCAGTCTTGTCAGGGTTGAGTTGAAGTCTGTTCCTCCCCATCCAGACCCGAACCGCCTCCAGGCAATGGGACATCACAGCGAGGGCATCACTGGGGTGGTTTGGGGTCGAAAAGAAAAGTTGGGTATCATCAGCATATTGATGATACCCAACTCCAAAACCACGAATGATCTCACCCAGAAGGTAAGACAAGAGTTAAAGGGTGGAAGTTTGTCAAAGAGAGATACAGATTTTTTTCTGATGGTGAGAGCAATTAAATCAATAGAATGGCTTGTCTCCTGGGGTTGTCTCCAGTGATGGAGATTTTCAGGAATAGACTGGACAACCATTTGACTGGGATGGCATTTCAACATTCTATTCTATTCTATTGTATTCTATTCTATTCTATTCTATTCTATTCTATTCTATTCTATTCTATTCTATTCTATTCTATTCTATTCTATTCTATTCCTTATTCTCTCTTCTCTTCTCTTCTCTTCTCTTCTCTTCTCTTCTCTTCTCTTCTCTTCTCTTCTCTTCTCTTCTCTTCTCTTCTCTTCCCTTCCCTTCCCTTCCCTTCCCTTCCCTTCCCTTCCATTCCATTCCTTATTCTCTCTTCTCTTCTCTTCTCTTCTCTTCTCTTCTCTTCTCTTCTCTTCTCTTCTCTTCTCTTCTCTTCTCTTCTCTTCTCTTCTCTTCTCTATATATGAATGCTTAAAATACAGTAAAGATATGACAGGAGATAAGTAGGTTCTACTATATTAGATTAGCTTAGAGTGTCCTCATATTTTTGACCACTTCGACACTGAGGGGCCTTCACAAAATCCAAACTCATTTCAGTGGCTAAAGAGTTCAGCTAGAACCCAGATTTTAATTGCCTTTTAACTGTGATTCTCCTTGGTTTTTCACTTTCTCTCAACCTCTCCTCATTGGGTTGCTTTGAGGATACTATCCTTTCGTTTATTAGCTATTCTGAGAATGTGCCCACTGAAATATGAAAAAAAAAGTTAGCTAGGAACATTTCAAGCTAAATAAATATTAGAGATAAAATAAAAATGATGAATTGCTGGGATTTTGCCTTTACGAATCAGGAAAAGTGAAATTTGGCAACAAGGAGAGGTAAATATCATACATACTATAGCTCTGACATCTTTATTATGTGGATTTATCAAATGCTACAACAGTTCCTCAGCTTAAGATACATCCCCAAGTGCCTTCAGGTTAAAAATCCAATGGAACAATGGTTCCTTGGTAAATTTATTGCTCATCTCCACTGTTTTGTCCTCCCCTGCATTGTAGGCATTCCACAGATATTTCACTGAAATACAAATATTTTTTCCCTATAATTAAGTAGGCTTTAGCATACAATCAAACCCCAAAGCAAGCCTAAGAAAGACACATACAGTTATACACATACAGTATGTACACACACACACACACACACACACACACACACACTGGGCAATAAAAAGCAGACATGTAACACTGCCAACAAAAGTGTGTATAGTCAAGGCTATGGTCTTCCCAGCTGCAATGTATGACAGTGAAAGTTGGACCATAAGAAAGGCTGAGCGCCAAAGAATTGAGGCCTTTGAACTGTGGTGCCGGAGAAGATTCCTGCGAGTCCCTTGGACCGCAAGGCGATCAAACCGGTCAGTCCTAGAGGAGATTGTTGTGTCTGGATGGCCATGTGACAGAGACTCGGAGACAACGTATATTAATCCTTCTTTATTGGCTACAACATGGCAGAACTACCCCCACTTCGTAGGTACCCTCTTATATATGTTTTCCATCCACCTGAAGTCAGCCAACCCGATCTCTCGAATCTCCCGCCAGATAGATATCACCCAACCCGGTGTCCTCAAGTTCCCGCTGGACAGGTTGACCAATCAGGTCCCCTGGCTGCTGCCCCCCCGGTGGACAGGTGACCTATATAACAGAGATCAACCCTGAGTGCTCTTTAGAAGGCCAGATCTTGAAGTTGAAACTCAAATCCTTTGGCCACCTAATGAGAAGGAAGGACTCACTAGAGAAGAGCCTAATGCTGGGAAAGATTGAGGGCAAGAGAAGAATGGGACGACAGAGAATGAGGTGGCTGGATGAAGTCACTGAAGCAGTAGGCCTGAGCTTAAAGGGACTCCAGAAGGTGGTAGAGGATAGAAAGGCCTGGATGAACATTGTCCATGGGGTTGCAATGGGTTGGACATGACTTCACAACTAACAGCAACAATATGATATACGTCTTGTGTTCAGAGGCATCGATAGAGTGCTGCAGGTCAAAAAAAGTCAAGATGGAAGGGAAAACCATGAAAATGATGTTTGTCCTTATTTTTCGACATGGCACATATGGGTCAGGCCTCAAGAACTAAGAAAGACATGTAGAATTACTTCTGGACAATTTCCTTCATTGTTTCTCACCGATAGACAGAAATGACTATGGAGGTTCTCAATCATCCAGGTTATTCGTTGTCCCAAAGATGCTTTTTCCCAAAGGCAATTGGTCTTTCTTAGAATAGAAAGAGAGGAGAGGAGAGGAGAGGAGAGGAGAGGAGAGGAGAGGAGAGGAGAGGAGAGGAGAGGAGAAGAGAAGAGAAGAGAAGAGAAGAGAAGAGAAGAGAAGAGAAGAGAAGAGAAGAGAAGAGAAGAGAAGAGAAGAGAAGAGAAGAGAGAATTAGAATAGAAGAGGAGAGAAGACAAGAGAGAATTAGAATGGAATAGAATAGAATAGAATAGAATAGAATAGAATAGAATAGAATAGAATAGAATAGAATAGAATAGAATAGAATAGAATAGAATAGAAAGAGAAGAGAAGAGAAGAGAAGAAAAGAAAAGAGAAGAGAAGAGAGAATAAGAAGAGAAGAGAGAATCAGAAGAAAAGAGAAGAGAGAATCAGAAGAAAAGAGAAGAGAGAATAAGAATAGAATAGAATAGAATAGAATAGAATAGAATAGAATAGAATAGAATAGAATAGAATAGAATAGAATAGAATAGAATCAGAAAGTTGGAATGCCATCCCACTCAAATGGTTGTCCAGTCTATTCTTGAAAATCTCCATCACTGGAGACAACCTAGGAGACAATTGACCCAAGATTTCTGTTTCTAAGCAAGACCATTGTTAAGTGGGTTTGCCCCATATTGCCACCTTTCTTGCCACATTTGTTAAGCGAATCACAGCACTTTTTAAGTCAATTGCATGGTTGTTAAGTGAATCTGGCTTCCCCATTGACTTTGCTTGTCAGAAGGTCACAAACAGGGACCACATGACCCCGGGACACTGCAACAGTCATAAATACCAGTCAGTTGCCAAGTGTCTGAATTCTGATCACATGAACCCAGTGACACTGCAACAGTCATAAGTGTGGGCAAGCAAAACATTTCTACTGGAGAATATTTTTGACTAGCAAAAGTATGCTAAACATTATTTTAATGATACCCAAGTAGTAAATAAAGGACCAATTTCATTATTATTTTTGTGGCTGCTAAAAACAGAGGGGAACGGAAGGACCGCACAAGTAGAATGAGAATCCTTTCTTATTTTCTGCACACCTGACCTCTTTTATTGTCCAATGGGACATATACTTTTTCCCCCACCAGAAATAAGGAATAAAGTCCAACCTCTGAATTCAAGTAGGACACGGAAGCATTAAAATACAGAGAAGGAACAATGGGAAAAATATCAAATTCCCAGGGAATTCTCTTGTTCCACTGTACGCACACACAGTGTTTGTTCACATCCGCAGTGTTTTGTGAGTGTCTACCGTCACTAAGTAATTCTCCTGGCCTGCACTTTCTTCTTCTGCTCTTGCTACAAGACGTTTCTGGCAGCTTTCATTTATTATTTATCGTATGATTACATATGAGTGTCTAGACATTCTCCAGTTTCACAATGGCACATTCTACAAATCATGCAAGAATGAGGGGTCTGTAGTGCCCAAATTGCATGTGCTGGGACGGATTTCTTCATTAAGAAGAAATGTCACAAGACATTTTCACGCTTGTCCCTGCAAGCTCCACTGAATACGATTGATTACTCTGGCTGTTTTCTTGCAGACATTTCATGACCACCCTAGGTAACATCTTCAGTGCTGGGAGGCAGCAGAGGAGCGTTCTGTTCCAGCCTACGACCGGCCCTATTTGTGTGTCAGTGACAACCCCTTTTTCCTTTTAACCAATCAATAGGCTGGGGAAAAAACCCAACCCAAATTTATTGACAGTTCCAAATAATAAAGTCTTTCAAACAAAAAAGTAGCAGAATATTTTCTTCAACCAAAAATACATGATTCAAAACATCCAACCAGAGTCAAACAAGAGTTAAACAAAAGTATCAAGAACAGACCAGGATTCTCTTTGAATGTCTATGAACGGTTGACTTCAGCCACCAGCACAGCCCACACCTTCCTCTTTTATTATCAGTCCCAAGGCATGGCTTCTCATTGCCTTCTCCTCCTCTCACTGAGTTGCCTCATTGATTTTCTCTGCTCTGCTGGATTGCCTTCTGTTTCTAGCGTCTCTGAACAGATTCAGCTGTGACTCCTCTGAGTCTGACACCTCCTCCTGATGAGGAACATGACTGGAGGGGCCAGGCTGAGAGTCCTGCAGTGCATCACAACTCACAACCAGAAGTTGTGAATGCTCCAACACTGCAAGTTTTTAAGAAGATACTGGACAGCCATTTGTCTGAAATGGTGTAGGGTTTACTGCCTGAGCAAGGGGGTTGGACTGCATGACCTCCAAGGTCCCTTCCAACTCTGTTATTCTATTCTATTCTATTCTATTCTATTCTATTCTATTCTATTCTATTCTATTCTATTCTATTCTATTCTATTCTATTCTATTCTATTCTATTCTATTCTATTCTAGTCTAGTCTAGTCTAGTCTACTCTAGTCTAGTCTAGTCTAGTCTAGTCTAGTCTAGTCTACTCTAGTCTATTCTCCCTAGTTTCTTGAGCTGTTAAAAACAATAGTGGAGAAATATAGTTTCACACTTGCAAGATTCTGTTCATGTAATCTTACAATAACAGAATAACAGAGTTGGACGGGACCTTGGAGGTCTTCTAGTTCAACCCCCTTCCCAAGCAGGAGGTCCTACTCCATTCTGGATAAACAGCTGTCCTTAAAAACCTCCAGTGATAGAGCATCCACAACTTCTGGAGGCAAGCCATTCCACTGATTAACTATTTTCAGTCTCAGGAAATGTCGCCTTAATTTCTAGGTTGGATCTCTCTTTGATAAATTTCCATCCATTACTTCTTCTTTTGCCTTCAGGTGCTTTGGAGAATAAGTTGTGCCCCTCTTCTTTGTCATAGCCCCTCAAATATTGGAAGACTGCGATCATGTCACTCCTAGTTCCTACTTTTCATTAGACTTCAACTCCCAGAATTCCTGAGCCAGCCATGCTGAGGGGAAAAGGAGAGGTTTCCAAGCTGAGCCATGCTGGGTCAGGAATTCTGGGAGCTGAAGTCCACGAGTCATAAAAGAGCCAAGGTTGCCTAACCCTGGCCTAGGCCTAGGCCCCTTCATAACTCGTGGACTTCAACTCCCAGAATTCCCGAGCCAGCCACGCTGAGGGAAAAGGGAGAGGTTTCCAGGCTGAGCCATGCTGGCTCAGGAATTCTGGGAGTTGAAGTCCATGAGTCAGAAAAGAGCCAAGGTTGCCTACCCCTGGCCTAGACCTACTCATGCCTTTGTATGTTTTAGCCTCCAGTCCCCTAAGCCAACATACGCTGGATCATGGAGAAAGCTAGAGAGTTCCAGAAAAACATCTACTTCTGCTTCATTGACTATGCTAAAGCCTTTGATTGTGTGGATCATAACAAACTGTGGCAAGTTCTTAAAGAGATGGGAGTACCAGAACATCTTATTTGTCTCTTGAGAAACCTATATGCGGGCCAAGAAGCAACAGTGAGAACTGGACACGGAACCACTGATTGGTTCCAAATTGGGAAAGGAGTCCGGCAAGGCTGTATACTGTCGCCTTGCCTATTTAACTTATATGTAGAGCACATCATGAGAAAGGCAGGCGTAGATGAATCAAAAGTTGGAATTAAGATTGCTGGAAGAAATATCAACAACCTAAGATACGCAGATGATACCACTCTAATGGCAGAAAGTGAAGAGGAACTGAAGAGTCTCTTGTTGCGAGTGAAGAAGGAGAGTGCAAAAGTTGGGTTGAAACTAAACATTAAGAAAACCAAGATCATGGCATCCGGCCCTCTCAATTCCTGGCAAATAGATGGGGAAGAAATGGAGGTAGTGACAGATTTTATTTTCCTGGGCTCCAAGATCACTGCAGATGGGGACTGTAGCCAAGAAATTAAAAGACGTTTGCTCCTGGGGAGGAAAGCCATGGCAAATCTAGACAGCACACTAAAAAGCAGAGACATCACCCTGTCAACAAAAGTGCGTATAGTCAAGGCTATGGTCTTCCCAGTTGCAATGTATGGCAGTGAAAGTTGGACCATAAGAAAGGCTGAGCGCAAAAGAATTGAGGCCTTTGAACTCTGGTGCTGGAGAAGACTCCTGCGAGTCCCTTGGACTGCAAGGCGATCAAACCGGTCAGTCCTAGAGGAGATCAACCCTGACTGCTCTTTAGAAGGCCAGATCCTGAAGCTAAAACTCAAATACTTTGGCCACCTAATGAGGAGGAAGGACTCACTGGAGAAGAGCCTAATGCTGGGAAAGGTTGAGGGCAATAGAAGAAAGGGACAACAGAGAATGAGGTGGCTGGATGGAGTCACTGAAGCAGCAGGCGTGAGCTTAAATGGACTCCAGAAGATGGTAGAGGAGAGGAAGGCCTGGAGGAACGTTGTCCATAGGGTCGCGATGGGTCGGACACGACTTCGCAACTAACAACAACAACAACAACAACCCCTAAGCATCTTTGCAATGAATAAAGTAGAATCCGTTCATAAATCAATAAAGTAATTAAACTGATTACAATAAAGTAGAACCAGTTTGTCTGGCTGTGCTTCTTCTTCAAGGACTTGGAAGAAGACACGGTTTGGTGCAACAGGAAAGAAAGGAAAAAAATCCCATTCAGAGGTCACAGCCTGCATTGATTATTTCACTGAAATAAGAATCCACCCTGATGGATTTCACAGTAAAAAGGCAGCTGGGAAGAAAGCCAATTCTCTTCCACTCTGGAGAGGGGAATAAGGGATTGTTTCTCAAGCAAGAGAGAGGGCTTGTATTACTGCTTTTAGCCAGGGCTGGTAACACAGCACTTGAAGTCTGCTGTGCATTCTGACCTTAAGAAAACTACCTTCAAAGCAATAAAACCAAACGTTGGGACAACAACTCTGGAAAGAGTGCAAAGAAGAGCAACAAAAATGATTAGGGGACTGGAGGCTGACAAGTGGGTGTGGGTGTGCAGTTAACAAGTAGGCTGGCTTGGACGCTCAACAGCGAGACACTGGTGAAGCGGGCACAGCAGCACCTGCATTTTCTGCGTCGCGTGAGAAAAGCACATCTTCCTTCCACTGTCCTGACCGCTTTCTACAGGGAGACGATCGAGAGCATCCTGTCATACGGCATCGCAGTCTGGTTTGGAAGCATCCCTGCTTCGGACAGGAAGGCAGTGCAGAGAGTGGTGAGGACAGCAGAAAAGATCATGGGCAGTTCCCTCCCCTCCAATCCAGGACATAGCACAGAAGTGTTGCTTGAGCAGGGTCCGTAAGATTGTCTGGGACGCTACACATCCTCTTCATGACCTGTTTTCCTTGTTCCCTTCTGGGAGGAGGGGGCTCCATGGTACCCATAGCAGAACATCCAGATTCAGCCATAGTTTCGTTCCATACAGCATTAACCTTGTGAACTCTCAAGCTTCCTCCTTCCGTTATATATTCAAGATGGACAGTATTTAATATTTTATTGTTATGTATATGTAGGGGTGCGGGTCTGTACCTAAGTTGTATACAGTATGTTTTAGCTGTGTGTCATGTATGCGTTTCACTTTGAGAGCGGGCAACTAAATTTCATTTTCGATGTGTGCCGTTGTGCCCACAGTTTAAAAAATGACAATAAATCTTTTTTTTTTTTTTTTTTTTTTTTTTATTGAAAAGTTTTACAATACAATTTTCCATTAAAAACCCCCATCCCCCTCCACCCTCCCCTCCCTACCTCCCCCCTACCTCTTCCCTCCCCCCTTCCCTCCCCCCTTCCCCCCTCCCTCTTCCCTCCCCTCCCTCCCCCCCACCCCCCTCCCCCCCCCCGGACTTCCCAGAGCTAAATACAAGGTATATATATATAAAAGCAATCATAAGCAACCATATACTAACAACCATAAATTCTAAAATCCATCACTCTCTAACTTATATAAGAACAAACAAAACTTAACATTATTAAATATATATAAAAAAAATAGGAAAAGAAAAGAAAAAACTCGAAAGAAGACTTATTCGAATGCTAAATAAAACTTCTTAACCCTATACTTATTCTGGATAAACTCAATCCACTTTCTCCATTCCAAAATATAACGTTCTTGCGAGTAATCTTTCAAATAAGCCGATATCTTCGCCATCTCTGCCAGGTCGGAAACCTTTAAAGTCCATTCTTCTATAGTCGGCAGCTCCTCTTTCTTCCAATATTGTCCTATCAAAAGTCTTGCTGCCGTGACTAAATTCAGCATCAACTTGGAGTCCACCACTGTAGCATCAACAATTATTCCCAACAAAAAAAATTGCGGACAAAACTTTATCCTCCTTTTAAAGATCTTCTGTATATTCCACCAAATTTTAATCCAAAAGGCCTTAACCTTTTTACATGTCCACCATATGTGAAAATATGTTGCATCTTCAGCCCCGCACCTCCAACACTTAGGCTGATAATTCGGGTACATACTTGCAAGCTTTTTAGGATCTAGATGCCATCTATAAAACATCTTATAAAAATTCTCTCTTAAATTTTGAGCTTGAGTAAATTTCACATTCCTCACCCAAATCTTCTCCCACATGTCCATTGTAATAACTTCCTGGATATTTTGGGCCCATTTTATCATACAGTCCTTAACAAGCTCTGTTTCTGAATCAATCTCTATCAATGCAAGATATATCCGTTTAATGTGTGCAGGTCCCTGATTTCTAATTTGCTTTATCAGATTTTCATCAATCGTTGCAAATCCAATTTTCTGGTCTTCTTTCCACCTGGCCCGTAACTGAGTATATTGAAACCATGTTTGAACAACCTTCTCTTCTCGCAAGAAGCTATATGATTTCAAGCACCAAACATTCCTTTCCAAACTTAAAATTTCCTTATAGGTAGTCTCATCGTGTTTGAAACCAGCATGTATATTTTCTATTGCGTGTTTTGGAATTGCCCACAATGGTATCTTACAACTTAGCTTATGTCTATACTTCTTCCAAACTCTCAGCAATGCCTGTCTTAAAATATGCGTCCTAAACACAGTACCTACCTTCTTATCATACAACAAATATGCATGCCAGCCAAACAACAAATCATGGCCCTCAAGATTTAATAACCTCGATTGCGTCAAATTGATCCAATCACTTATTCCTACTAATGCAGCAGCTTCATAATATAATTTAAAATTAGGCAATTTAAGGCCACCTCTCTCACGAATATCCTGCATAATCTTAAGTTTAACTCGTGGCTTTTTCCCTGCCCACACAAATTTATTGATACCACGCTGCCATTCCTCCAAATTAGAGTCTTTCTTAAGAATCGGTATCATTTGGAATAAAAATAAAAATTTGGGCAGGACATTCATTTTCACTGCTGCAATCCGTCCCAACAAAGTCAATTGCAATTTTTGCCAACTCTCCAATTCTTTTTGAATTTTCCCCCACAATTTTTCATAATTATTTTTGTATAGCTTTGTATTCGAGGGCGACAAAATTACCCCCAAATATTTAACCCTTTTAACAATCTCAAATCCAGTTAATCCTTCCAAGAAGGCCTTCTGTGAAACTGTCATGTTTCTAGCCAAAATTTTAGTTTTCTGTATGTTTACTTTAAATCCAGAAACCTTCCCATATTGTGTTATTATCTCTATCAGGTCCACAACAGAGTTCTCTGGCTGGGTCACTGTAACAACCAGATCATCTGCAAATGCTCTCAATCTATAGTCCTGGTCTCCAACTTGTATCCCCTTAATTTTTTCCGAATTCCGAATCTTGTTCAATAATATCTCTAAAGTTAATACAAATAACAAGGGCGATAACGGACATCCTTGCCTTGTGCCCTTCTCAATATTACATACTGCCGTCAGACTATTGTTAACTATGATTCGGGCAGTTTGCTTTTGATATAATGCCCTAATCGGCTGTAAGAAATTTTCCCCAAAATCCATTTTATCTAACATTCTCAACAGAAATTGCCAATTCAATTGATCAAAAGCCTTTTCAGCATCTAAAAAGATTAGCGCTGCAGAGATCTGGTTGTGCCTTTCCAAATACTCTAACACATCAACTATATGTCTAACATTATTTTTCATTTGCCTACCACTAATAAACCCCGTTTGATCCCCATGAATCACCTGTTGCAGAACCCTCATCAGTCTATTAGCCAAAACCTTAGCAAATATCTTATAATCTGTATTTAAAAGCGAAATCGGTCTATAATTTTTAACTTGAGTAGCATCCTGATCTTCCTTCGGAATCAATGAGATAAAAGCTGTTCTCCAAGACGGTGGCACCTTTCCCCCCCTCTGGATTGTCTGGAACAGTTCCTTTAACGGTTTTATCATCTCAAATTGTAAATTTTTATAAAAAGCCGCAGACAAGCCATCTGTACCGGGCGCCTTATCAACCTTCAAATCCTTAATTGCTGTAAGGATTTCTTCTTCTGTGATCAGTTGATTAATCCCCTCTCTTTGTGCTTGCGTAAGGACCGGAATATTAGCATTCTCCAAATATTTATCAATGTCTTTTACCTCAATTTCCTCTTTGGTATATAATTTCGAGTAAAAATCCACAAAAGCATCCTTAATAAGATTCTGTTGAAACACGACCCTTCCTTTATATTCAATCTTGTCTATATTAGAGGCCCTTTGTTTCTTCCTCAGTCTATAGGCTAACCATCTGCCTGGTTTATTAGCGTTGCAAAAAGTATTATGCCTAGCAAACCGCAGATTGGTTGCCACTTGGTCTGCCATTAATTTATCAAATTGTCCTCTTAACAACCTAATAGCCTCTTTAATCTTCACGTCCCCTGGATTCAAAATCAAAGCCCTTTCTTTTTCCTTTATTTCATTCTCCAGTTCTTTCCTTCTAGTTTCCACTACACGTCTACGTCTATTATTCATATATATCAACACACCTCTCATATAGGCCTTACTAGCATCCCAAACCATATCCATAGAGGTACCCTTATTCATATTAATCTCAAAAAAATCCTTCATCCGCTGTTTACATTCTTCCACATTTCTCTGATCTCTAAACAAGTTCTCATTTACGCGCCACGAGCGCCTGTCGCTTTTCTCCTTATCAATCTCCAACCAAACTGGACTGTGGTCTGAAATAGTTCTTGCACATATCTTCACTTTTTTAGTTCTCAAAAAGAAATCATTAGTCAACAAAATAAAATCAATCCTTGAGAAAGATTGGTGTCTGTCAGAATAAAAAGTATAATCCTTCTCCTGCAGGTGCCTCTCCCGCCATATATCTCGCAATTCGAGATCATCCTTCAATTCAAAAAAAGTTTTAGGCAGTCTGGCGTGGCTTGGAATACGCTTAAAAGCTCCAGCTTTATCCAAGTGTACATCCAGAACACCATTCCAATCTCCCATAATAATAAAAGATTTATAATCCAACTGGGTAAGCTTTGTATGAAGTAAGCTAAAAAAATCAACTTGTTGTTGGTTAGGTGCATATAGTCCAACTAGAAGCATCTTTTTACCTTCTAACAGCAGCTCAATCATAACATATCTTCCATGCTTATCTGCTTCAATTAAGTCTGCTGTTAAGGCACTTTTAACATAAACAACTACTCCATTTTTCTTATTCTCTGCAGAGGCAACAAAATGCGTACCCAGTCTCGAGTTCAGTAAATACTTTTGATCCAAAACTCTAATATGCGTTTCTTGCAAGCATATAACATCTATCTTAAATTGCTTTAAATATTGAAAAACTTTCTTCCTCTTCTGCGGTGAATTTAGTCCATTAACATTCCAAGTTAAAAATTTAGTTGCCATGCATATCATCCAGAAGCCCTTGGACCACAGCCTTGATAGGACTAACTTCTTTAGGCCGTGCCCCTCCCACAGCTTGACTGTATGTACGTTGCGAAGAAACTGAAGTCTTTTGCTGATCTTGTTCTATTATTTTCTTTGCTCGTTTTAAAGCAGCACGCGTCACTCTTTGCTCTCTAGGATCATCCAAAGAAGTTGTAACTTGATCTCCTCCCACGCCACTTTCCTCTGTTTCCTCCTCTTGTTGTTCTTCTTCTCCAGATCCTTTTCCAGCTTCCAGGAGCGTTAATGGGGTTGCTTTTAGGACATTATTGTAGAAATCACGCGCTTGCTTCACAGTAATCAACCGGTACCTTTTACCTTCATGCATCACCATCAGCCCCTGAGGAATCTCCCATCTGAACCTTATATCTCGTTGCTTGAGCTCATGCACGAGGAATGTATAATCCTTCCTTCCCCTTAAAATCCTTGGAGGAATTTCTTTTAAAACCAAAACTTCTTGTTCAGCAATCACCACTTTAACATCATAGGCAGCTTGTATAATTTGATCTCTGATCTCTCTTTTTGCAAAATAAACCACCACATCTCTAGGCAACTTCCTCTGTCTGGCAATCCATGAATTCACCCGAAACACTTTATCCATAGCTGCTCTTATTTCAGATGCTGGCAGGTTTAATACTTCTTCAAAAGCCTCAGAGATCAGCTGCTTCAAATCTTCTTTAGTATCCTCTTTTAAACCTCTGATTCTGACAGCAAACTGCATCTGGTAAAATTGGGCTAAACTTAAGTCCTTCTCCAGTTTGTCTCTTACATTTTCATTCTCTCTTACTTTAACTTCTAATATAGCATTCCTTTGAGCCAAATCATCCATCTTTTCATCTAATTCTTCCACACATTCCGCCACTTTATGCACTGAAGACAAAATGTCTACCTTCATCACGCTGAGCTTCTGTTCCATCCTCTCTTCCATTCTCTCCTCCAGTTTCTCCAATTTCTCCTCCATCTGCGCAAATTTGTCAGCCATTGATTGATTAATTGAGTCCAAAAGTTTATCCACAGCATCTCGAAACTCCTTCGCTGTCAGCGCTTCAGAAGGGTGCAACGCCTGTAAAGATGATTGTTGCACTGGCGAGGATCCACCACTCCGAAGAGTTTTAGGGGGAGGTTTCGCCGCCATCTTTTAATCCTCAAATATGACGCACTTTCACTTAGAGTTTAAAAAGTTCAAGTAGTTAGAGAGTATAATAAAATAAGCCTCTTCACCTTTATCTCTTGTATCGCTCTGCCTGCTCCTTTAAATCATAGTCCTTTCTTCAGGCAGGGATGGTTCACAGACGCCTGGCTCTGCTCCAAGAAGTTCAGAGCAGACACGCCGGCCAGCTGGGAGCAACCCAGGCTTCGGGGGAGTTCAATCCTTCAGCCGCCCAAGCTCCGAGCTCAGGCGGCCTCGGAGAACTCAACCCCTACCTGGGGCCTCACCCCCTCCTCTTCTCCCGAGGAGGGGGCTTCAATTTCGCCCGAACAGCTGTTCGGCGCTGTTACGGGCGAAAAAACAAACAGCTGAGCCGCGGGCAGCCCGGGAAGGCTGTCTTCGGCGCCGCGACGCCACCGGAAGCCCCGACAATAAATCTTATCTTATCTTATCTTATCTTATCTTATCTTATCTTATCTTATCTTATCTTATCTTATCTTATCTTATCTTATCATCTTATCATCTTATCATCTTATTATCTTCTCTTCTCTTCTCTTCTCTTCTCTTCTCTTCTCTTCTCTTCTCTTCTCTTCTCTTCTCTTCTCTTCTCTTCTCATCTCATCTCATCTCATCTTATCTTATTTTAAAACACATGGCGAATAGTTGAGATCACTCAGGTTTATCTGTGCGTTCCGAGTCACCTGAATCAGGGTGCAATTGGTTGTGGAATTGCTGAAAGGGCTGTGTGGTAGACAAGAGATGGGTAGCAACTTATCCCTCCCCCTTCTGTTGAGAGAGGACTGTTCAATTTTAATGAAGATGGCCTTTTTGACCCCTTTTTCAAACCAGTGGTCCTCCCTATCCAGAAAGTGGTGTGAGTCATCTTCGAAGGAGCACTGCTTCTGTTTCAGAGACTTGTTTCTCACCACACATGCTCAAGGTAGCTCTGGAACTAATGCAAACCCAGCAAATCAGCAACTTCATTTCATTTTACCGAAGCGTGGAGAAATGCTACTTTGCCCAAAGCATCATTCAAGCGAAGCATCTGTTGGAAATTTGCAATTCATAAAACACAGAGCATCTTTGGACTCACACCCGACTTTGGATGACTTCAAGGGCGTGGAACTACATCTGGTGTCAGGATTTGGGTGGCCCGTCACTGCTTAACATACAGAAAGACCGAGATTTAATCCACGACAACTCGAACTGGAAAATTGTCACATTTGGGAAGCCATATAGCAAATCCCTGTTAATCCATCCCATTGATTTATCACAGTTTAAATTATTGTCCCGCTACGGATGAGAGATGTCTCAAACTCCGTGCCCCAATGGTGCTTAAGTGTGGTGGAATCACTACTGGGATCTGGGATGACCAGGAAGGAAACAGAGCATTTGAAACTCTTTGGGGGGGGCGGGGAGGAAGGATGAGAAAGGCTGTGTCTTGATTATGGTAGGTATAAGTCAATCTTATACCTTACATGAGTGAAGATGAACAGGTACGATTGTTCTCGTCATACCACAACTGAGCCAAAATTTCTATTGTTCAACAAAGCAGTTGTTAAGTGAGTTTGTCCCATTTTATGACATTTTTTGCCACAGTTGTTAAGTGAATCATTGCAACTATTAAAGCTAGTAACACGGTGGTTAAGTGAATCTGGCTTCCCCGTTAATTCTGCTTGTCAGAAGCACAACAGCTGATCACATGACCCCCAGGACACTGCCACCATCATCGAGACATGTCTGAATTCCGATTACATTACCAGGGAGATGCTGTAGTGGTTTTGCAGATGTGAAAAATGGTCACAAGTGACTTTTTTTAAATTGCAGTTGTAACTTTGAATGGTCACTAAAGGGATGGCCGTATGTTGAGACTACCTGTAGGTTTACAATAAGGGTCTGCCCAGAAATCCAGGTGCATCTTGTTTGTTCTGTTTGCTTAATGTGGGAGGTTAGACGCTTAAGAATCTGTAGCAGCTGTGCAATTCTGGAAAATGGATGCAGCTGCTTTAATAATCCCAAGCACTGCACAGCCGTAATCTTCTTTTCTCCTAAGCCAGTGATGGCGAACCTTTTAGAGACCGGGTGCCCAAACTGCAACCCAAAACCCACTTATGTATTATCGGGTGCTGGGTGGGCGTGGCCCATTGGGTGGGTGTGGCCCATTGGGTGGGCGTGGCTGCATTGGTAACAGCAGACTGGTTGGGAATAAAAAGTTCAATCAATCAATTTCAACTCTGCAGGGTTTTTTTTTCCCCGCGAGAAGTTGAAATTGATTGATTGCTTGAACCTTCTTCTTTTTTTGCACACGACAGCGGAGACCTAAAGCAAAAAGGTTTTATAAAACCCAGCTGAAGGCCTAGGACTGGGGCGATGGTGTGTGTGCCCACAGAGAGGGCTCTGCGTGCCACCTGTGGCACCCGTGCCATAGGTTCGCCACCACGGTCCTAAGCTATGGAGGATCATTAAAAGCCCTGGTGGCGCGGTGGTTAGAATGAAGTACTGCAGGCTAGCTCACTGCTCACTCCAGGAGTTCGATCCTGACGGGCTCAAGGTTAACTAAGCCAGGGCTTTTCAACCTTTTCACCCATTGTACCACTTTTAGGATATGGCAACATCCAAGTACCACCAGTCGCCTAGCAAGGTGTCAAAAATTTGATGACCAAAAAAAAAAAAAGGAAAAAAGTGATGAACTACAGGTAGTCCTCAACTTACAACACTTTGCTTAGTGACTGTTCAGTTACAATGGCGCTGAAAAAAGTGCCCCCCCAAGCCACAGCCGAGCAAGACACCTGGGGTGGGGTGGGGTGTTTGGTTTTTATTCCCCCCTGTCTGCTGGGGGGGTTGCAGCAGGTTGTGGTCACTTCACATGACCCTGGGACACTGTGACCGTCATAAATATGAATCAGTTGCCAAGCATTTGAAAGTAAATCACAAGACCCTGGAGATGCTGCAACATTCCAGCTGATCGGCGCTTCTTCTAGGCTCAGCGGAAACGCCAGGATCAGTGCCGAGCTCTAGCTGGATCCTGGTGCTGATCCTGGCGCTTCCGCTGAGCCCTGACAGCCCTGCAGCTCCAGCCGTCTCTCGCTCAGGCTTGTGCGGTGCTGCCAATGGTTCAGCTCATTCCCCTCCCCCGCTATCACTTTTCTAGGATGGTCGCGTACCACCTGCCAGGTGCCAATGTACCACAGGTGGTACCCGTACCACTGGTTGAAAAGCCCTGAGCTAAGCCTTCCATCCTGCTGAGGTTGGTAAAATGAGGATCCAGATTGTGGGGGGGCAATATCCTGACTCTGTAAACCGCTTAGAGAGAGCTGTAAAGTATTGTGAAGTGGTATATAAGCCTAAAGTGCTATTGCTATCATTGAACCATTAAAAGCTTCGTCTGCAACCATGTTCAGCAAACCACGTTCAGCAAACCACGTTTCAGGAACCACGTTTCAGGAACCGCGTTCAGAAAGTCTTCCTCCTTGCTGTTGCTCAAGTTTTCTCCGGCTGTGTTCACAAGAACCCACTTCTCCTGTTTACTGAAATAACGTACTTTCTGGGTTCGCGCAATAGCTCAGCTGTAACTAACCGAACATGCCAAGTTCACACTGGTGCAGGTAATTACAACAAGTTCACCCAGGGTACAATTCACGGGGCTGTACAAAGCCTTTGAACAAGATGCTTGGCGAAGCGCGAGAGTGCCAGCCGGATGCAACATATGAGATCTTTTTGCTAAATCTTGCCGTCTCGACTGGCTGGATTCTTGCGGGATTTCTAATCTGGTTACTGAACAAGCCTATTTTCTGGATTTGCACTACAGGTAATCCTTAACTTACAACCACTTGTTTAGCGACCGTTCAAAATTACAGCGGCACTGGAAAAAGGGTCTTACATCTAGTCCTCGCACTTACGACCATTGCAGCACACAAACCCACACAGTCACATGATCAAAATTTGGGCACTTGGTTTATAACAGTTGCAGACACACACACACCGGGGTCACATGACCGCCAGCTGGCTTTTGACAAGCCAAATCAACAGGGGAAGCCGAATTTGCTTAACAATTACATGATTCACTTAACCGTCACAGTGGTTCCCTTAACAACCGTGGCAAAAACGGCCCTAAAAATCAGTCGTGACTCAGTTAACAACTGCCTTGTTTAGCAATGGAAAATCAGCAATGGAAAATCAGGAGTCACTTAATTACCCGCCTTGCTTAGAGATGGAAATTCCAGTCCCAATTGTGGTCATAACTTGAGGACTACCAGTAAAGGATCATATCCACTGAGCCCTGACGGCGCAGTGGTTGGGATGCAGTATTGCAGGTTAACTCTGCCCACTGCTAGCGGTTCGATCCTGACCGGCTCAAGGTTGACTCAGCCTTCTATCCTTCCCAATAAAATGAGGACCCAGATTGTTGAGGGCAATACGCTGACTCTGCAAATCGCTTAGAGAGGACTGTAAAGCAGGATATAAGTCTAAGTGTTCTAGCAATGTAACTAGTTAGAGTGCAGTATTGCCAGCTAATCCAGCCCACTGTTCGGAGTTCGATCCTGATTGGATCAAGGTTGACTGAGCCTTCCGAGGTCAATAAAATGAGGACCCAGATTGTTGAGGGCCAATAGGCTGACTCTGCTTATAGAGAGGTCTGTAAAGCAGGATATAGTGCCAAGTGCTCTAACTATTGCTTTCTAAGCTGCGGCAAGCTCGGTAGTTAGAATGCAGTATTGCCAGCTAATTCTGCCCACTGCCAGGAGTTCAATCCTGATTGGATCGTTGTTCGATTCTCACCGGCTCGAGGTTGACTCAGCCTTCCTTCCTTCCAAGGTCAGTAAAATGAGGACCCAGTTTGTTGGGGGTCAATAGGCTGACTCTAAACCGCTTGGAGAGGGCAGTAAAGCACTGTGAAGCAGTATATAAATCTAAGTGCTCTAACTATTGCTTTCTAAGCTGCGGCAAACTCGGTAGTTAGAATGCAGTGTTGCCAGCTCATTCCGCCCACTGCCAGGAGTTCGATCCTGACTGGATCGTCGTTCGACTCTCACCGGCTCGAGGTGGACTCAGCCTTCCGTCCTTCTGAGGTGGGTAAAATGAGGACCCAGATTGTTGGGGGGTCAATAGGCTGACTCTGTAAACCAAGGCTTTTCAACCAGTGGTATGGGTACCACCTGTGGTACTTTGGCACTTGCCAGGTGGTACGCGACCATCCTAGAAAAGTGGTAGCGGGGGAGGGGAGTGAGCTGAACTGGTGGCAGCACCGCACAAGCCTGAGCGAGAGACGGTTGGAGCTGCAGGGCTGTCAGGGCTCAGCGGAAGTGCCAGGATCAGCTCCAGGATCCAGCTGGAGCTCGGCGCTGATCCCGGCGCTTCTGCTGAGCTCAGAAGAAGCGCCGATCAGATGGAATTTTGCAGCATCTCCAGGGTCTTGTGATTTACATTCAGATGCTTGGCAACTGATTCATATTTATGACGGTCACAGTGTCCCAGGTTCATGTGAAGTGACCAAAACCTGCTGCAACCACCCAACAGACGGGGGGAATAAAAACCAAACACCCCCCACCCCACCCCTGCTGCCAATCCTCAACAGAAACGCTCACAACAATGAAAACCTTGGACAGGAGGAAGAGTGCTGCCGGGCGGGCAGGCAGGTGACTTGCTCGGCTGTGGCTTGGGGGGCACTTTTTTCAGTGCCATTGTAACTTCGAACAGTCGCTAAGCGAAATGTTGTAAGTCGAGGAGTACCTGTACTTCATCGCTTTTTTCTTTCTTTCTTTCTTTCTTTCTTTCTTTCTTTCTTTCTTTCTTTCTTTCTTTCTTTCTTTTTTTTTTTTGATCATCAAGTTTTTGACACCTTGCTAGGCGACTGGTGGTACTCGGATGTTGCCAATTCCTAAAAGTGGTACAATGGGTGCAAAGGTTGAAAAGCCCTGCTGTAAACCACTCGGATAAGGCTTGTAAAGCACTATGAAGAGACCTGTAAGTCTAAGTGCTATGGCTATGGCTATTGCCACGCCTTTGGCCCCTCTAAATAGCTGCGCTGAAAAAGGAGGAAAACCTCTGGGTTTCATCAGTCCAAGGGCTGAGGCTTCAGGGATAGTAACTCCTGTTGACCCGCCAAGACAAATAGGCAGGGAGGTGAAGAAATTGGTGGGGGTCCAACGTAAGAGGCTTGGCGCAGAGACAGCAGCCCTCTCTGCAGACAGCCCTCCGGCCTTGAACTTGTCAAAGAGTGGACATAAAAACGGGCTTTTATAAAAACTACGGCTGCCCGGACCTAAAAAAAACACACACACGCACACTCTCGAGGGCCAGAGAGACACAGTCCCCTTTCTCCCGCTCTGTTGGTTTAAGGTGTGATCGGGTTCAATGGCTGTGCGAAACCTGCGTCACAACATACCTGCCGCTGGCTTTTTCTTTTTTTTTTTTTAAGCCCAGAGATGAAAAAAAACACAAAACCTGTCAGAGTCACCCTGAACACTGCCCGATTTACAGAGAGGGAAAAAGGGAAGCTGAAAGAAACTGCTTTTTGCCCCTGGCTGCTCTCATCAAAACATCTCTGTAGTAAGTCGGTGATGGTTTCCCCCCCCCCTAATTCCATTGCTGGAAGGGATGGAGCTGTGGGTCGCTTTAAAGGTGGGGAGGGGAGGTGTTGGCCAAGCATGACACCTGTGCTTTTTTTTTATCCACAGTTGGATGTGGGAGAGCCAGCCTGCAGAGGAAACTCTGCAACTCTGCTCAGCTGAGGTCTTAAAAATGCTTCTTTGGGGACCCACTCTCTGATTTGATACAGCAATCAAACGGGACAGGCACGGACTCCAACGGATCGTGAAGAATGCACGAAGGCCAGAACAGAACAGAACGACAGAGTTGGAAGGGGACCTTGCAGGTCATCTAGTCCAACCCGCTGCTCAGGCTGGAAACCCTATATCATCTCAGACAAATGGCCATCTAGCCTCTTCCTAAAAACCTCCAGTGTTGGAGCATTCACCGCTTCTGGAGGCGAGTCGTTCCACTAATTAATTGTCCTCGTCGTCAGGAAGTTTCCCCTTAGTTCGAGGTTGCTTCTCTCCTTGATGAGTTTCCATCCGTTGCTTCTTGTCCTGCCTTCTGGTGCTTTGGAGAATATCTTGGCTCCTTTGTGGCAGCCCCTGAGATACTGGAAGACTGCTATCATGTCCCCCCTCGTCCTTCTCTTCATTAAACCAGACATACCAAATTGCAGCAACCATCAACCAGCCTGCCTTCCACAGAAGACCTGGATATTGCACAGGTCAGAAGGAGATCGGAGTAGATATCTGCAGGTCCTGTCACAACCTGGACATAAACTTTTCAACTACTCTCCTTGGGATGCTGATATAGGGCATTACATGCCAAAACAACTAGCCTCAGAAAAAGATTTTCCCCTTGTGTCATCCATGCTGTCTAATGTCATATACTGTGGATGTACTATTATTATTTATCCTTCTTATTATCTTATTTACTGTCCCCTTTTATCGGTGTTATTATTATTGTTCTGTTTCTTTGCATGTACACTGAGTGCTTCTGTACCAGAGACAAATTCCTTGTGTGTCTAATCACACTCGGCCAAATAAAATGCGGTTAGTCCTTGACTTACAGCAATTGAGCCCAAAATTTCTGTTGCTAAGCGAAACATTTGTGAAGTGAACTTTGCCTCGTTTTATGACCTTTCTTGCCACCATTATTAAGTGGATGACTGCCATTGTTAAGTTATTAACACAGTTGTTAAATGAATCTTGCTCCCCCCCCATTGACTTTGCTTGTCAGAAGGTCGCAAAAGGGGATCCTATGATCACCTGCAATCGTCATAAATATGAGCAGGTTGCCAAGAAATTTTGACGCTGTGGGGAAGCTGCAACGGTCATAAGTGTGAAAAACGGTCATAAATCACTTTTGACAGTGCCATTGTAACTTTGAATGGTCACTAAATGAATTGTTGAAAGTTGAGGACTAGCTGCATTCACTTCAATTTGACTGAATCATCTGGGGCATAGGAAATGCGACAGAGATGTTTTTCATCTGATAGATCTATGGCAAAGCTTGAAAAATCTATTCTCCTCCATCTCTTGGTGTTAGATTGTCCACAAAGTCATGGCCTCAACAACGTCAGAGGCCACGTCTGATGGGATAAAGTCCACCAGCATCTAAGTAGAGAAGATTTGCCAGCTGTGGGTTGAAAGGTGGAGTGGCCACTGTCACATCTGGAGTTGCCATGTATCCACTCTTCACCCGCCACATTTGCAAATCATTGAAAGATCTGTTTTATTTTAATCTTGGTGACAGGTTGTAGATCAGCAATCTATAGACACCCAATCTGTGTTTTCAGAATAGAACAGAACAGAACAGAACAGAACAGAACAGAACAGAACAGAATAGAATAGAATAGAATAGAATAGAATAGCAGAGTTGGAAGGGGCCTTGGAGGTCATCTAGTCCAACCCCCTGCTCAGGCAGGAAACCCTATACCATTTCAGACAAATGGCTGTCCAGTCTCTTCTTAAAAACTTCCAGTGTTGGAGCATTCACAGCTTCTGGAGGCAGGTGGTTGCACTGATTAATTGTTCTCACGGTCAGGAAGTTTCTCCTTAGTTCTAGGTTGCTTCTCTCCTTGATTAGTTTCCATCCGTTGCTTCTTGTCCTGCTTTCAGGCACTTTGGAGAATAGCTTGACTCCCTCTTCTTTGGGGCAGCCCCTGAGATATTGGAAGACTGCTATCATGTCCCCCCTCGTCCTTCTCTTCATTAACCTTGACATACCCAATTCCAGCAACCGTTCCTTATATGTTTTAGCCTCCAGTCCCCCAATCATCTTTTTTGCTCTTCTCTGCACTCTTTCTAGAGTCTCAACATCTTTTTTACATCGTGGTGACCAAAACTGGATGCCATATTCCAAGTGTGGCCTTACCAAGGCCTTGTAAAGTGGTATCAACACTTCACGTGATCCTGATTCTATCCCTCTGTTAATGCAGCCTAGCACTGTGTTTATCATTCAATGTATACAGGCAGTCCTCAGCTTATGACCATAATTGAGCCCATGTTTCTGTTGCTAAACAAGGCAGTTGTTAGGAGTGACTTTTGCCCCATTTTACATCCTTCCCCCCCCCACACACACACAGTTATTATGCAGCTCAGTGCAGTTATTAAGTGAATCATGCAGTCGTTAATTGAATCTGCCTTCCTCCATTGATTTTGATTTTTGGAAACCCATTACAAATGGTAATTGTGTGACCCTGGGACACTGCAACTGTCAATAAAAGAGATCTTGCAATGGTTGCGTGAAAAATGGCCATGTCACTTTTTTTCAGCGCTGATCTATCTTCAGTCACTAGGCAACCTCGGCTCTTTTATGACTCATGGACTTCAACTCCCAGTCCTATGCTGACTCAGGAATTCTGGGAGTTGAAGTCCATGAGTCATACAAGAGCCGAGGTTGCCTACCCCATTGCAAGTTGAGAAGTTATGTCTGAAATGTTATAGGATTTCCTGCTTGAGCAGGGGGTTGGACTAGAAGACCTCCAAGGTCCCTTCCAATTCTGTTATTCTGTTATTCTGACTAGTTGTAATGCAAGCTCAGAGAGTGGGCTTATTCAGTAACTGAATAAGAAATCTCGCAAGAATCCAGCCAACATCTGTCTCTCCAGATGAGAGCTTTAGGAAAGGATCCTATTCCTTGCATCTGATCTGCATTTGTTTGATTAGCACAATAGTTTGTGTCATCTCCTTCCCAACGACTGGAAGAACTATGCAAATATTTTAATTTGGGTTGAGATGATTAGTTGAACATATGTAGAACGGAGTCACTCCAGAAACCTCCAAACTACTTACACACCCTGGAGTAGGACCCCACAAAGAGATTCCTTTGAACAACACTGCAACCACTTTCAGGATGCACTTTTCAATGGGGGAAAAAATAACACTATGAATGATTATCAGGGATAAGAAAAAATGGTTTCCAATGCTTCAATGAAATAGGTTTTTTTTAAAAAAAAAATACTGTCAGAGAATTGCGCAGCCGGTGTCCAAATTAAGTCAGAGGCATTGAGAGAAACTTGTAGTTTTATATAAATAAATATAGTTTACAACTACAGTATACATAAAGCAAACTAGATAGCCAGGAGCATCCTGAGGTAAATCACAGAGCACACAGTGCACACAGAAGAAAAAGGCGGGGAAAAAAGGGAAATTCCCGCTCCACACCCACAGCAACCAATCACAGCGCAGATTGCCTCACGCAGGAGCCAGCATTCTGCTACCAATCAACCACAACTGTGTGTTCGGGCTGACTGCACAACCCCACTGCTCCAGGGATCCATGACAATTTGTCACAGCCAACTCACCACGGCCAATTTGCCACAGCCAACTAGCCATGGACCAACTCACCATGGGACAAGAGTTACACTAATATCAAAGAAATAATCATTAAAGAAAGGATGCAAAAGGAGGGACAGAATGAAATGGGAACGGCAGACATTAAAATATGTTTTTATTTATTTTAAAGAATTGAACTGAATTGTTAAATTGTCCCGCAGCGCGTTGTCCCACGGCCCATTGGTGGTGGCGAGTTGTTCTGCAGCAAGTTGGCTGTGATAAGTTGTCCTATTCTGCTGCTCCAGCTACTAAATTTAAATATCTTAACAAGTACCTAGTTTCCTTAGCTGCTCATCGTATAATCTGGAGGCTAAATCATATGATGAATGATTAAGGGAAGCTTGTGTATTTAGCTTAATGAAGAGAAGGCTCAGGGGAGACATGCTAGCATCTGCCAATACTTGAAGAGCTGTCACAGGGAAGAAGGCCTTAATTTACTCTCCATAGTACCTGAGGGCAGGACAAGAAGCAATGGGTGAAAACTCATTAGAGGAAGATCCAACTTAGAAATAAGGAGGAATTTCCTGACAGTAAGAACAATAAATCAGTGGAACAGCTTGCCTTCAGAAGTTGTGGGTGCTCCATTAGTGGAGGTCTTCAAGAAAAGATTGGACAACTAATTGTCCAGGATGGTTTAAAGACTCCTGTCTTGGGCAGGGGTTAGACTAGAAGTCCAAATTCTATAGTATTAACAATATAATTGACATTAATACTTTTATAAGTCAGACCAAGTGAAAAGAATGATTTAATGTCAGAAAAACCCAGATTCCAGTCTCCACTTAAGTTACCAAAGCTCAGAAGTGGACTGTTAGCCATCACATTATCTCTTGACCCAACCCACCTAATATGGGGAAAAAAATAGAAGGAGAGAGTAGTATATTGGGTGAAATATTAAACTTATTAAGAAAAAGTAAATAAAGATGGATTATATCTTCTAAGTGTGCCTCATCGGCATGAGTAAATCTGCACAGGTTTTGTAACCCACTCTTGTGATCCTGTTAGCAACTGGAAAACAAAAGAGCCAAACTTTTAATATTAACTTTTAATCCATCCTTGCTGTTTAAAATGTAAATGTCATATACTGTTTTGATGCTTTCCTAGTTTTTTACTTGCACATCAATCAAAATCCCTTTCTCAGAGAGAGGAATAATTATAAAAATTTGATAAAGAAATAAATAAAACAGAGTTGCTTTGGGACTGAAATGGGCAGTTTCTAAATCTGATTTGATATATAAAACCCAGAAATTATGTCTCCTAACTTCCCAAGAAGGGACGCGGTGGCTCAGTGGGTTAGGACGCTGAGCTTGTTGATCAGAAGGTCGGCAGTTTGGCGGGTCGAATCCCGAGTGCCGCGTAACAGAGTGAGCGCCTGTTACTCGTCCCAGCTTCTGCCAACCTAGCAGTTCGAAAGCACGTAAAAATGCAAGTAGAAAAATAGGGACCATTCCGGTGGGAAGGTAACAGCGTTCCGTGCGCCTTTGGCGTCTAGTCATGCCGGCCACATGACCACGGAGACGTCCTCGGACAAGCGCTGGCTCTTCGGCTTTGAAACAGAGATGAGCACTGGTCCCTAGAGTCGGAAACGACTAGCACGCATGTGCGGGGGAACCTTTACCTTTTACCTAACTTCCCAAAGGTGTTAATTTGTTCATTTCATTTTGTGGCTAACCATGCAATAAAGGGTTACTGAATATAATTTCCAAATTATATGAGCATCTCTTTCAAATTCAGGTTCATATTTACCTTCTCGACAAAGCAAAGTTTCTGCTGGTTAAAAATGTTCCTGTTGGAAACAGTCTTATATCTGAGCGTAGCTTAAAATGTCAGTATTGGAAAAGGCCATTTTTAGACTATAAGGTCTGTTAATATGTTATGTATTATTCTCTCATCATTAGCCCGGTACATTGATTCTTTCTCAGACATACATAAATTTTCTGGATTTTATCAGGGGAGTCACTGATTTTTTCATTCATCCCTTCTTGGAAACAAGGAAAGGAAAATGAACGAAACCACCTGAAAAACATCTAATTTCCCATTGCCAAAAGCACTTTTCCCCAGATCGTACTCCATCATAATAAAACCAGATTATATGGCAGGAGGGGAAATAAATGAATTATTGTGTGTGTGTGATTTTTTATCACAGCAGATTTATTACACTCATAGGAAAAAATACAAAACTTCGCCTGCTAATTCCACTTTGCAGCGCAGTTGATTATGGGGTGGGGGAATATACTGAGGGAAGAAGAGATAAACATGCTAGCTATAAAAAGTAGGAGGAAGGAGATTTTTTTTTCATTTGAAACTAACTTCCCTCCCAATCTCTGCTGCTATGAAGACCTCTTTATTTTTATTTTATTAGAAATTTTATCCAGCCTTTACAGGTAGCCCTTGATGTACGAGCACAATTGCGCCTAACATTTCTGTTGCTAAGGGAGACACTTGTTACATGAGTTTTTCCCCATTTTGCCACTTTTCTGGACACAGTCGTTAAGTGAATCACTGCAGCTCTTAAGTTAGCAATACGGCTGTTAAACAAATCTGGCTTCTCCCATTGACTTTGCTTGTCAGAAGGTTGCAAAAGAGGATCACATAATCCTGGGACACTGCAACAATTATAAATATGGGTCAGTTTCCAGGTGTCCGAATTTTGATCACATGACCACGGGGGAAGGCGGCAACTTGGGTCGTAAGTGTGAAAAACGGACATAAGTCCCTTTTTTTCCAGTGCTGTTGTAACCATGACCTGGATGACTTGAGAATCTCCATGTATTGGGTATATATGTTTATTTCTCTTTTATCACGTTCTCATCATACGCTAAATAATAATAATAATAATAATAATAATAATAATAATAATAATAATAATAATAATAATAATAATAATAATAATAATAATAATAATAATAATAAAGAAGCAGCCTGTATTCTGTTCAAGAGTCGGTTTCGCTGATTTTGCCAGGGTTGATTCCCTGCACCCCAAGAGGTCTTCTTCCTAGCAGAGGTTGCAACATCTGGGAAAGGCTGCAAAAGAGGCCAGCTCAAGGCCGCCTCTTTCAACATTTGAGAGTGCTTTCTCAGAAAAAATGAGGTGGACTTGGCACAGACTGTTCGGGATCTTTTCCAACTATAGGAATGAGAACGGTGAAAGAGGAAAGGAAGGAAGAAATCAGACTTATGCGCAAGGAACAGCGTCTATCCAGAAACAGATCCATAATGATTCCAGAGACTGAACTCTAGCATGCATCTAATCACCTTGCCACAGGTCCCACACTGTTCGCTCCAGCCTTCTCGGCCTCTTCAACACGTCTGCAGAGCAAGCGGTTGCATGCAAAAGTTCAATTTCGATGGAATTTGGCTTCCAGTCCATTTTGGAAAGAGCCTGACCTTCCAGTCCCGTCTTACTTTCAAACCCCCAAACTCGTATCGTAGCTTCCATGGATGCTGTCCAGATATGTTGGCAAGGAGCTAGAACTCCCAGGAGTCTAGCTTGCATTAGGCTGGGAAAATTGGGGATTACATAGTCTCATCACATCTGGAGGGTACCATGGTTTAAAAAAAAAAAGTATTGTAAACGTTCTCCAGTAAAAAAATACCTGGCTGGGTGAAGCTTATAACTCTTTCTTTTCCAGTCCTTTCACCAGATGTTGAATTGATGTAGCCAGTAGCAGAGGACATTTTTAGCTGAGGGATGAACTATGCGGTTTTTAGTGTTCTCTGAGCTTAGTTGTTTCCTTGCAGATGTTTTACTACCAAACTGGGTAATATCATCAGTGCACTAGTTGGTAATGAAACATCTGGGAAAGAAAAAAAAGCAAGGATCCCACAGATCCAGCTTACTTTGATCTGTCTATAAATGCACTACATCTCATCCTGGCCAATTGATGGCTCAAAAAATACTCAAAGCAGAAACCAAGGCTTCAGATCTCAATGTGCCTTAACACTCGGATGCCTTTACCGTGACTTCCATCCTGTGTTTCTAAGAGCAAAGAGGTTGACAATGGACCGTCCTTATTTTTACCATCCAAATTTTACTATGCTCAACAAGGGTTGGGAGCAACATGTCTCCAAATCCCAGTTAAAGGAACAATGATCAATGATCAGAGAAGCATACATCTCCATCCCTTGCTTGAGAGGACCTAGAACATCTGACTGGCTACTGGAAGAAGGAAAATCTTAGGTGAAGTTTTTCCATGACCTGATCGAGTAACATTATTTTCAAAGTTGACTTTAGCTATCACCACTCATTTAGGTTTGCTCATTTATTTATGCATTCTGTTTATTTTTATGATTTATTTTGTTTGTTCGTTTATTGTCAAATCCCAGCAATTCAAGACACAATAAGTCTTAAGCAGGACAAGAAGGAACAGGTAGAAGTTCCTTGGTGGAGCAGTGGGCTAATGCCTCCTTAAGTAACACCAGCTGCCTGCAATTAGTGCAGGTTCGAGTCCCACCAGGCTCAAGGTTGACTCAGCCTTCCATCCTTCCCAGGTAGGTAAAATGAGGACCCAGATTGTTGGGGGCAATTAAGCTGACTTTGTAATAATGCCACTTGGGGGCCCCCCGAAAGCCCTAATAAGCAGGCATATACATAGAATGAAGGCTACTGCTAAGCACATTGATTTGTGCTTCTTAGATTGTAAGCTGCCCTGAGTCTTCGGAGAAGGGCAGGATATAAATGGGATTAAAAAAAAAGTTCGTTAAAGTGAGATCCAATCTAGAACTAAGGAGAAATTTCCTGACAGTCAGAAAAAATTAACCAGTGGAACTGCTTGCCTCCAGGAGTTGTGGATGCTCCAACACTGGAGGTCTCCAAAAAGAGATTGGACAACCGTTTGTCTGGAATGGTTTAAGGTCTCCTGTTCAAGCAGGGGGTTGGACTAGAAGATCCCTTCCAGTCCTATTATTCTATATGTTGTGATTCAGGGTC
Organism: Vipera ursinii; assembly: GCF_947247035.1. NCBI lineage: Eukaryota > Metazoa > Chordata > Lepidosauria > Squamata > Viperidae > Vipera > Vipera ursinii. Next base: position 72,136,748 of record NC_139521.1, read on the forward strand.
AGCCTGTGGGTTCGGCAGTTGGGTCAGACGACTCAGAGGAGGACGAGGAGGAGGGGGGTGTTGAAGAGCTTGCTGAGAGTCCTCAGCCAGGCCCCTCTCATCTGGTCACGACGCAGACCCAGCTGTGTGAGCCTGACAGCGTGGATGAAGATGACCCACAGCTGGCCTTGTTCAAGGACGCCCGACGCAGGAGGCAGTCAATCAGGAGTAAACAGAGGAAGGCAATGGGGCTCCTCGGAAGGAGGCAGAGAGAAGCCATGCCCTGAACTGTATTTAAGGGGGAATGCGTGGGAGGGCTGGTTTGCTGAAGGCAACCGCTTGAAAAGCTCCTGTTTCTTGGTTCGTGTCTTGTTCTATTTGTTTTTGTAGCAATAAATTTGGCAGGCGTAATTCCAGCCTCTTGCCTTCTTGTAAACCTGCCTTTTCTGCAGGGCCGGTAGCAGGCTGGTACAGAACACTATATTCTAATCCAGTTGTAACCCATGATGGTCACTCCAGCATCATTAAGAGGTGAAAAGCTCACTGTGACTTGCTTCCAAAAATCAGAACAGGTCAGGGATCGATCTGAGAAAGCTCCACCTTCATACACTTGATTTCTGGCTTCCCATATCCTAAAAGCAGAGTGGTACCCAGCCATTCAAGGAGATGCTTTCCAGACTGAATGACACACTCCTCCAGACTCAGTTCTAGCAAATTTGAGGTTCTGCCTCCACTTACAAGTTTGGCACATCATCATCATCATCATCATCATCATCATTATTATAACAGTAGGAAGGGACTTCGGAGGTCTTCTAGTCTAGTTCTGCATTCTCAGAAGCTGTGAGATGGGTGGTACCCATGTCTGATATATAAATAAAATAAATCAATTCTCAGATTTGACCTTGTATTAATGCCACTTTGCAATGCCTTGGTAAGGCCACACTTGGAATACTGCATCCAGTTTTGGTCAAAACGATGTAAAGATGTTGAGACTCTAGAAAGAGTACAGAGAAGAGGAACAAAGATGATCAGGGGACTGGAGGCTAAAACATACAAGGAACGGTTGCTGGAATTGGGGATATCTAGTTTAATGAAGAGAAGTACGAGGGGGGACATGATAGCTGTCTTTCAGTATCTCAGGGGGTGCCACAAAGGAGAGGAAGTCAAGCTATTCTGCAAAGCAGCTGAGGGCAGGAGAAGAAACAATGAATGGAAACTAATCAAGGAGAGAAGCAACCTTGAACTAAGGAGAAACTTCCTGACAGTTAGAACAATTAATCAGTGGAACCACCTGCCTCCAGAAGTGGTGAATGCTCCAACATTGGAAGTTTTTAAGAAGAGACTGGACAGCCATTTGTCTGAAATGGTATAGGGTTTCCTGCCTTAGCAGGGGGTTGGACTAGATGACCTCCAAGGTCCCTTCCAACATATTATTATTATTATTATTATTATTATTATTATTATTATTATTATTATTATTATTATTATTATTATTATTATTATTATTATTATTTGCACAGTCAGCCAGATGTTCAGACTGAATTTGGCATTTTTGTCTACCTATCGAGTCCTTGCCAAGGACCTGGGATAGGCAGATGTGGATGTTGGATGGTGTTACAGATATCGTCGCAGGATGGAAGCAGTTCCTAGTAAGGCCGCCTTTTGCAATTGACTAATGGCGAATTTGTCAATGCCAATGGTGTTCAAGCGGTGCTCCAGTTGTTTTGGGATTGCACCCAAGGCGCCTATTACTATTGGTAGTACCCTTGCTTGCCTTTGCCACAGTCTTTCTATTTCTGTTTGTAGGTCTTTGCATTTTGTTATCTTCTCCAGTTCTTTCTCGTCTATTCTGTCTCCAGGCACTGCCACGTCCACTATCCAGACTTTTTTGTCTTTCTTATCGACAATTGTCAGTGCTTTTTTTGTAAAAGAAAAAGGTACCAGAACTCACACATGTCATACAACCCACCTTGCCTACCCTACAAGGTTCCATCCAAAAAAGGTGCCAGAACTCCGTTCTGAGCGTTCTATGAGAAAAAAAGCCCTGACAATTGTTAAGTCCGGGGTGTTATGTTGCAGGTGCTTGTCTGTTTGAATTCTGAAGCCCCAGAGCAGTTTAACTTTATCATTTTCTATGACTTTATCTATTTTATGATGCCACCAGTTCTTGCTTACAGGCAAATGATATTTCTTGCAGATCTTCCAATGCACCATTGTTGCTACTTTGTCATGCCGCTGCTTGTCTGTGCGGTCTTCTTGCAGCAGCTTACCAGGTGGTCCACTGTTTCTTCAGATGATGATGATGATGATGATGATGATTGTTGTTGTTATTGTTGTTATTGTTGTTGTTGTTGTTATTTATTATTATTATTATTATTATTATTATTATTATTATTATTATTATTATTATTATTATTATTATTATTATTATTATTATGATGTCAAGAAAGCAGAAGCTACCCAGAAACTCTCAAGATTGTATCTGCCCAACCTCCGTGCAACAAGAGATGCCTTCAACCAGGAATTGCTGACTCCCATGCTGGGTTTATTCCAGCTGAGAGAACCAAGCCTCTATGTCACTGCCTGAAATTCCTGGGAATCTTTACCTGAAAGCCTTCCCTTAGAAACAAACAAACAAACAAACAACTCCCCCCCCCCAAAAAAGAGACCTTGAGCCCAGCATTTTCAGTTAAAAGTCTCTCAAGAGGTCGGAAAAAGTTCAGCCTGAGATTAGAAGGATAACCATGATTGAACTAATTCAGGAGTAGGCAACCTTGGCTCTTTTATAACTCGTGGACTTCAACTCCCAGAATTCCTGAGCCGGCATGGCTAAGCATGGAAACCTCTCCCTTTCCCCTCAGCATGGCTGGCTCAGGAATTCTGGGAGTTGAAGTCCACGAGTCATAAAAGAGCCAAGGTTGCCTACCCCTGGCCTAGGCCTAGGCTGCTTTATGACTCGTGGACTTCAACTCCCAGAATTCCTGAGCCAGCAAGGCTCAGCTTGGAAACCTCTCCCTTTCCCCTCAGCGTGGCTGGCTCAAGAATTCTGGGAGTTGAAGTCCAGGAGTCATAAAAGAGCCAAGGTTGCCTGCCCCTGAACTAAATGATACAATTGTTCGGTTCAGATCACGAAAAAGCCGATGGCTTCGCAAATGATTCCATTTGAAAGAAAAATGATAAAAATTTACAAGGTTCGGCCAACATGCTTCTAAATCACCCAAGTTAAGTTCACTCCCTTATTACCAATGCAGGGTAGTCCTTGACTTGTGATCGCCACTGAGCTCCAAAATTTCCGTTGCTCAGCGAGGCAGCTGTTAAGTACGTTTTGCCTCATGTGATCACCTTTCTTGCCACGGCGGCTAAGGAAATCACTGGGCTTGTTAACAACGAGGGTTGTAAAGGGATCCTGGGCTTCCCCACTGACTTTGCTTGTCAGAAGGTCGCAAAAAGGGGATGACATGACCCTGGGATGCTGCAACCGTCGTAAATACGAGCCAGTTGCCAAGCATCTGAATTTTGATCGCGTGACCAGGGAGGATGCTGTAACGGTCGTTAAGGGTGAAAAATGGTCATAAGCTACTCTTCTTTCAGTGCCTTTGTAACTTTAAGCGGTCACTATACGAACTTTTACAAGTCAAGGACTACATGGGTGTATAATCAAGAAGGACGGCATCTGCTTTAAAATATGTGTCTTACCAGGCCATCACAGTTGCTCACGGCGACAGAAGCTCCTGCGACATCCACCAGATCTCCAACGTAAGCACAGTTGGTCCATAGGGATTCCTTCTTCCATAGTCTCTCCGCGACCCCCTTGCCGTGATCCTGATGGACCTCTTCCGTTGCATTGTAGATAGAGGGGGAATCTTCGTACCACTCCACCACAGCGCCAGGAGCTATTAGACGAGTGTTAGACCTCAGTCGGAGGTGAAATTCTCTCCCGAAAGCGGATACATTAAAGTAGAGTTCCTTGGGTGGAGTTGGTGAAACGTCCCTTGCGGATCTCCTGGAGTGCGTTACGGAAACAACGTTGGAAATGTAGCTTCCATCTGCGCTGCTGCGGACTGGGATGGTTAAGGCATATGGTTTCAGGCTGTGCTTTGATGTTTCTGTTTTAAAAAGAGAGAGAATTTATTCAATAGGTTGATTCCTTTATTCCTTCCCTCCCTCCCTCCTTCCCTCCCTCCTTCCTCTTCCTTTCTTTCCTTCCTTCTTTCTTTACTTCTTTATTCATTCATTCATTCTTCCTTCCTTGGTCAATAAGCATAAAATATTCTTGGGACAAAATTTTGTGCAACTGACAGTCTTGGTTTTGGCTCTGTTAAGATGTCCGGGCCTTGTTTCCTTCACCCTGAGTAGCATCACTAAAACCTACATGATATGGAATCCTGTCACCATACATGAAATGCCTTCTGTAGAAACTGTGGATGCTTAATCTTAGCTAAAATTTGGCTTTTTCAGGTCTAGGGCACAGAGCCCTCTCACCAAAGTAGCTCACCAGAGACATCTAAACCTCTTCAAAGTCTTATATTGCCCACTGAGGTGGTCTTCAGAAGGCCACAGTGGCTTGTCTTCCAGATATCACTGCAATCAGCCAAATGGACAAGCCAAAATTTAGTCTCCCATAGGAAGGTTAGTTTATTGTTCCCCATTGGAGAAAGGGAGGGATAGTTGCCAGGCAGGCAAAAGGCAGCATAGAATTTTTAAGAAATCAAGCGCCTAAATGCATTGCACAAGTAATTCCCTTCTATGGTCACTTCATAAAACGTCGGAGATGAAAGACAGGCCAGAGGCATAATTCAAAAGAGGACTGGTAGAAGAACGTGAACAGAGTCCATCTCCAAAGCTTCGTTCCAGGTATCCTGGATTAATGTCACCGGCAAAAAATGTTCCAATCACGTGAGGTCACGTAAGGAATAATGATGGCTTAAGGAAACATAGTGAGCCCACATACTGTAGGCTTGGCTTAATGTACAGGTGGTCCTCGACTTACGACTGCACCTGAGCCCAAAATTTCTGTTGCTAGGCAAGACAGTTGATGGGTGAACTTTGGCCTGTCTTCCGACCTTTCTTGCCACAGTTGTGAATCACTGCAATTGTTGAGTCAGTAATGTTTTTAACGACGAAGCAATCTAAAGATACTTGAGGGAGAGAAATCCTTCCTTCGCTGGTCATTCAAAGAATGGAAACACCACAGATCCCATCCAAGCTAAAAAGTTGACTGCAGAATAACTGATTAATAGGATAACAGAGTTGGAAGGGACCTTGGAGGTCATCTAGTCCAACCCTCTGCTCAGGCAGGAAACCCTTATACCATTTCGGACAAATGGCTGTCCAGTCTCTTCTTAAAAACTTCCAGTGTTGGAGCATTCACCGCTTCTGGAGTCAGGTTGTTCCACCGGTTAATTGTTCTCACTGTCAGGAAGTTTCTCCTTAGTTCTAGGTTGCTTCTCTCCTTGGTTAGTTTCCATCCGTTGCTTCTTGTCCTGCCTTCAGGGGCTTTGGAGAAGAGCTTGACTCCCTCTTCTTTGGGGCAGCCCTTCAAATATTAGAAAACTGCCATCACGTCACCTCTCATCCTTCTCTTCATTAAACTAGACATACCCAATTCCTGTAATGGTTCTTTTTATGTTTTAGCCTCCAATCCCCTAATCACCTTTGCTGCTCTTCTCTGCACTCTTTCTAGAGTCTCAACATCTTTTTTTTATATATTAGAAATATCGGAAGGCTGCTGTCGTGTCACACTAGTCCTTCTCTTCGTTAGACTAGACATCCCCAATTCCTGCAACTTTTCCTAGTGAAGGCCACGGGGGGGCAGGGGTGGGGGAATTCAACGAGGTGGGTGCCCACTATCTTATTTCGCGTGATTAAAAGCCCAAACGGTTACAGCAAAATCCCGTATGTTTTCAAGGAGTCTCTCCACGTTAAAGGTGCTTTAACGCAAGCAGATTTGCAAAAAAGAAAAAAGAAAGAAAAAAAAAGAAAAAAGCCAGTGGAGAAAGGGCTGTCTTTCCTCATCAAGGGGTGTGTGTGTGGGGGGGCGTTCCTTGGCAAAAGATTCCTCAAGGGCCATTCAAACTTTTCTTGTAGACTCAGGATTAATGACAGGCCCCTTCATTGCTCAAGGATGTCTGGCTTCAGCTTGCAGACAGCAGCCAAGTCACTTCTTGGAAAGGCATTGAGCCAACGTCAGCTGGTGAAGTTTGAATGTAAGAACTTAGGCTGGAAAAAAAAAATGATCCGCGCTGTCAGTTTGATCTCCTTCCCCCTCCTCTGGCTACAGATCTTCCAAAGAGATCTAGGATGGCAGATATTTTCCGACACCAAAGATACAAGGCACTCTGTTGACTTACGACCTACAACGGAGCAACCACAATATCGGTTGCTAAGCGAGACAGTTGTGAAGCGAATTTTGCACACACACACACACACACACACAAACACAAACACAAACACACACACACACCCTGGGGCGCTCCTTTACCACTGTTCTTGTTAAGTGACTCGCTGAGGTTGTTAAATTAGTAAAAGAGTTGTGAAGTGAATCCGGCGTCTGCATTGACTTTGCTGGTCAGAAGGTGGCCAAAGGGGATCGCGTCACACACACACACACACACACACACACACACAAAGACACACACACTGTCCTGGGTTATGGCAACTGTCACAAATATGAGCCAGATGCCAAGTTTCCAAATTTTGACCGTGGGGATGCTAGTGGTAAGTACAAAAAAACGATCGTACGTCACTTCTTTTAGCGCCGCTGTAACTTCAAATGGCCACTAAATGAACTTTAGCTGAAGATGTCTTTTATCTTTTCCTCCAGCTGCAAAAGCTATTTTTTCTTCATTATCAGTAAGGTAGGAAGCAATGGATGGGAAGATCAAGGAGAGAAGCAGCCTGGAACTAAGGAGAAATTTCCTGACAGTGGAACCACCTGCCTCCAGAAGCTGTGAATGCTCCAACACTGGAAGTTTTTAAGAAGAGACTGGACAGCCATTTGTCTGAAATGCTATAGGGTTTCTTGCCTGAGCAGAGGGTTGGACTAGATGACCTACAATGTCCCTTCCAACTGTTATTCTATTCTATTCTATTCTATTCTATTCTATTCTATTCTATTCTATTCTATTCTATTCTATTCTATTCTATTCTACTCTATTCTATTCTATTCTATTCTATTCTATTCTATATTTTTTCTTTTCTCTTCTCTTCTGTTTTATTATTATTATTATTAATCATCGCACAGTCAGCCAGATGTTCAGACTGGATTTGGCATTTTTGTATTATTATTATTATTATTATTATTATTATTATTATTATTATTATTATTATTATTATTATTATTATCATCTGCTGACGGTTGAGCACCGTCTGCCAATGTATAAATTAAGACCTGAGTCATATACCTTCATGACTCAGGTCTTAATTTATGCATTGGCAGACGCTGCTCAACCCCGGAGAATTTTTGCCACCTATTTGCTTTCTGAGGTTCTGGGAATGTATCTCTCAAACACAGATGTCTTTCAAAATAGGGGGTCAAGCTATTCTCCAAAGCACCTGAAGGCAGGAGAAGAAGCAATGGATGGAAATTAATCAAGGAGAGAACCAACCTAGACCTAAGGAGAAAGTTTCTGAAAGTGAGAACAATTAAGCAGGGGAACAACTTGCCTCAGGATGTTGTGGATGCTGTAACAGTGGAAGTTTTTAAGAAGAGACTGGACAGCCATTTTTCTGGAAATGTATAGGGCAGGGGTAGGCAACCTTGGCTCTTTTATGACTTGTGGACTTCAACTCCCAGAATTCCTAAGCTAGCCAAGGTTGTTATTCCGTTATCCCTACAAAAATTGGAACTGGGAAAGCTATGGTATTCCCAATGACACTCTACTGAAGCATACATTGGACTTGGAAGAAGCAGGAAAGGAAGAGCGTTGATACCTTTGAACTTGGAGATGACTCCTAAGAATACAGTAAACGACCAAAAACCCACCAAGCTGATGGATATTGAACAAATCAATCCAAAATCCTCACGAGAGCCACCCTCCCGGGGTCACATGGCCACCATTTGCAGCCTTCCCAGCTAGCACTTCCAATATGCAAAGTCAATGAGGGAAGCCAGATCTGCATAATGACCTAACGACTGAGGTAATGGAAATTCAGGAACTTGGCAACTGGCTCCTACTTATGATGGCTGCAATGTCCTGGAGTCACTGGGTCACCTCTTGCTACGTTCTGACAAGCAAAGTCCATGGGAGAAGCCGGATTCACTTTATAACCGCGTTGCTAACTTAACAACTGCAGGGATTCACTTCACAACCGTGGCAAGAAAGGTCAGGACAAAACTCGCTTCCCATCTGCACACGGTTTGGGTGGCTGCGGTTGTGAGGTTTGGTTAGCCAGATGGTCAGACTAAATTTGGCGTTTTTATTCACCCGTCGCGTTCTTCCCAAAAGACCAGGGGAGAAGCAGACGGTGTTTGACGGCCTTAGAGATATTTTTGCTGGATGTAAATTATTCTGCGTGAAGCTGCCTTTTGCAATTGGCTGGTGGGGATTTTGACAATGCTGGACGGTGCTCTTGTGGTGCTCCAGATGTTCTGGGATTGCACTCACGGCGTCTATAGCTATTGGGGCTATTTTTGCTTTCTTTTGTCACAGTCGTTCTACTTCTATTTGCAGGTCTTTCTATTTTGCAATTGTGTTTTTTTCTCCAGTTTTTTTCTCTTGTATTCTACCGTCTCCAGGTATTGCAATATCCACTATCCGGACTTTTTTTTTTGTCTTTCTTATCAACAATGATTAAGCTTGGAGTGTCATGCAGGAGGGACTGGTCTCTTTGAATTCTAAAATCCCAGAGTACTTATTATTACTTATTATCAGGGCTTTTTTTCTCATAGAACGCTCAGAACGGAGTTCCGGCACCTTTTTTGGGGTGGAACCTTGTAGGGTAGGTGTTCTGTACCAGCCTTCTACCGGCCTTGCAGAAAAGGCAACCCCTTTACAGACGGCAAGAGGCTGGAATTACGTCTGCCAAATTTATTACAAAAACAAACAAGACACGATACCGGAGCTTTGAAACACTATCTGAGTGGTTGCTTTCAGCAAACCAGCCCTCCCCAAACATTCCCTTTATAAAGAGTTCAGGGCGTGGCCTCTCTCTGCCTCCTTCCGAGAAGCCCCACAGCCTTCCTCTGCTTGCTCCTACTTGACTGCCTCCTGCGTCGGGCGTCCTTGAACGGGGCCAGCTGTGGGTCATCTTAATCCACGCTGTCAGGCTCACACAGCTGGGTCTCCACCAGGTAGGAGGGGCCTGGCTGGGGGCTCTGAGGAGCCTCAAAGCCATCATCAGCAAGTTATTCAACACCCCCCTCCTCCCCCTCATCTGAGTCATCTGACCAAACTGCCGAACCCACAGGCTGACCCTGAATCACAACAGTAGGCAAGGCGGGTTGTATGACATGTGTGAGTTCCGGCACCTTTTTCTTTTGCAAAAAAAAGCACTGCTTATTATTCTGTATGAATTAGTTGATATTTTTTTAAAAAAAAATAATTAGCCACTCAGAGCCTTGGTGAAGGGGGGGTGTCAAACAAATACTGAATGCAAGTAAAGAAATAAAATAGCAACTGGCAGAGCACAAACAAATACTGTATGCAAATAAATAAACAACAGAGCAAATAAGCCAATTGACCAAAGCCACTTACCTGTTTGAACAGTTTCTTGATGAGTAGCCTGGAAGAAATCAGAGAAATATTAATTGACTTCTGAGCAGAGGGAAGGATGCTCTAAAAAGCCATTTTTGCAAAGGTATCCTAATAAAGGGATGCAGTGGCTCAGTGGGTTAGGACGCTGAGCTTGTCGATCAGAAGGTCGGCACTTTGGTGGGTCGAATCCCGAGTGCCGCGTAACAGAGTGAGCGCCTGTTGCTCGTCCCAGCTCCTGCCAACCTAGCAGTTCGAAAGCACGTAAAAATGCAAGTAGAAAAATAGGGACTGCTACGGTGGGAAGGTAACAGTGTTCCATGCACCTTTGGCGTCTAGTCATGCCGGCCACGTGACCACGGAGACATTCTCGGACAAGCGCTGGCTCTTCGGCTTTGAAACGGAGATGAGCACCGGCCCCTAGAGTCGGAAACGACTAGCACGCATGTGCGAGGGAACCTTTACCTTTTACCTTTATCCTAATAAAAACCCAAAGGTGCTTTTTTTCCCCAGGAGGCAACTGGACTGCCTTGTTTTTTCTTTGAAGACGTTTCACTTCTCATCCAAGAAGCTTCTTCTGGGATGAGAAGCGAAACGTCTTCAAAGAAAAACAAGAAAGTCCAGCTGCCTCCTGGAAAAAAGCCCCTTTGGGACAAGCATGACCTGGATGACTGAGAATCCCCATAGATATCCTAGTCAAAGCATCCCTTAAATGCCAGCATAAAGTTAATCAGGTTTTCTGGTCTGTTTCTGGCCAGGGTGAAGACAGAGACAAGAGGCAGGGCACCAAAGAAAGATTGTAACAACTGCTTTTTAGATGCCTTCTGTTCAGGGAAGGTCTAATCAGCTCTACGAATTCAGCAAAAAGGATAAATTTGGGCTACGTCTGTCTAGATCAGGGGTGTCAAACTCAATTTCATTGAGGTTCGCATGAGCATTGCGGTTGCCCTCAGGGGGCCGGGTGGGTGTGGCCTGGGTGGGCGTGGCCTACTGGGTGGGCGTGGCCAGCTCTACATCGTTCGCATCAAGGGTGCCTATGGGGGCCTGGGCAGGAGTGGGACAGAAGGAGGGTCTCTGGGCCAGGGCCAAGGCAGTGGGGGCCGTTTCCTCACTGTTTCCAGGATGGCTTCACGGGCCACATGAAACCACTTCACGGGCCGCATCCGGCCCCCGGGCCTTGTGTTTGACATGTCTGGTCTAGATGTCCTTCAGCCTTCTCCTTGACCTTCCTTTCTTCTCCTCAAAGCCACCTTGCCAGGAACTGTAAGGCAGTACAGTTGGCTTAGTAACCATTCATTTAGTAACGACGCTGAAAAAAGTGACTTAGGACCGTTTTTCACACTTACACCCGCCTGTTGCAGCATTCCCGTGGTCATGTGATTTAAAATTCAGATGCTTGGTAACTGAATTTTGATCACATGATCATGAGGCTGCTGCAATGATCATAAGTGTGAAGTCATAAGTCATTTTTTTTCAGTGCTGTTGTAATGTTGAACGGTTACTAAATGACCTGTTGTAAGTCAAGGACTGCCTATTCTATTCTATTCTATTCTATTCTATTCTATTCTATTCTATTCTATTCTATTCTATTCTATTCTATTCTATTCTATTCTATTCTATTCTATTCTATTCTATCCCTATATTCTATTCTATTCTATTCTATTCTATTCTATTCTATTCTATTCTATTCTATTCTATTCTATTCTATTCTATTCTATTCTATTCTATTCTATTCTATTCTATTCTATTCTATTCTATTCTATTCCTTATTCTCTCTTCTCTTCTCTTCTCTTCTCTTCTCTTCTCTTCTCTTCTCTTCTCTTCTCTTCTCTTCTCTTCTCTTCTCTTTTCTTCTTATTTCTATTCTATTCTATTCCTTATTCTCTCTTCTCCTCTCCTCTCCTCTCCTCTCCTCTCCTCTCCTCTCCTCTCCTCTCCTCTCCTCTTCTCTTCTCTCCTCTCCTCTTATTTCTATTCTATTCTAGTCATTAATTCTCTTCTCTTCTCTTCTCTTCTCTTCTCTTCTCTTCTCTTCTCTTCTCTTCTCTTCTCTTCTCTTCTATTCTCTCTTCTCTTCTCTTCTCTTCTCTTCTCTTCTCTTCTCTTCTCTCCTCTCCTCTCCTCTCCTCTCCTCTCCTCTCCTCTCCTCTCCTCTCCTCTCCTCTTAATATGTCATATTTTTAACCACCCAGAGCCCCTTTCTAAGGGAGACGGGTGGGTAAGAAATATGATGAATGAATGAATGTATGAATGAACGAACAAACAAACAAACAAACAAACGAAGGATCCGGTCTGAAATTCTTGGGTGAGGAATAGCTGCCATCCCATCCCTGTTTACAAACGCTACTGCATGCAGATGTTAGCCGCCCCGTGCGAGACGTAGCTCCCTCCTCAGCGAGGAAGCCAGCAGCTGTGATTTCAAACACAAGCAGCTCTCTAAACCATAAGGTTACAATTTATGTGCTTCTTAATTTATGTGGGGACCAGCTGGGGGGGGGAGACCTTAAAAGAGAGTCTCAGACAACTTGGCAGTCACTGTTTACTCGGGAGGGCTAAACAGTTCGCCCATTTTCCCTGCTTTTATGGTCATATAAAGAGAGGGGAGGCACTAGGAAGATAAATATCTATCCATCATCAATATAAAACTGCCTTTCAAAACCACGCCCCGTCGCAGGCAGCTTTTACGGCCTCTCTTTAAACTTGCGCGCTGAAATACTCAGCGAGGTTTACCGCCCTGCACAGGTAAGTCCTTGGCTTACAACCCTTCCTTTGGTGAAGACCATCTGAAGTTACAAAGGCAGTGGAGAAAAGGACCGAGCACTGTTTTCCACACTTGTGACCAGCATCCTCGTGGTCACATGATCAAAATTGAGGTGCTTTGCCAGCGGCACGGATGTGTATGGCTGTTGTAGTCTCCCTGGGTTCCTGTCATCCCCTTTGGCCGCCTTGCCAGACTTGGCTTCTGACGAGCAAAGCCAATGATTCACTCAGGAACTGCCGCGCTTTGCTTAACGACGGTGGCAAAGCTCACTTAATGACTGCCTTGCTTAGCCAGAGAAATTTGGGGCTCCGCTCTGTTTGCAGCGTGAGGACCACCTGTATCTCCATCCACGCCAGACTGCGGAAGGGAAATAAAGACATACAGGGAGTCCTTGATTCACGCCCACAGTTATAAGAATGATGATCACAGAGTTGGAAGGGACCTTGGAGGATAATAATAATAATAATAATAATAATAATAATAATAATAATAATAATAATAATAATAATAATAATAATATAAAGTTGGAAGGGACCTTGGAGGATAATAATAATAATAATAATAATAATAATAATAATAATAATAATAATAATAATAATAATAATATAAAGTTGGAAGGGACCTTGGAGGTCATCTAGTCCAGCCCCCTGCTCAGGCAGGAAGCCCTATACCATTTCAGACAAATGGCTGTCCAGTCTCTTCTTAAAAACTTCCAGTGTTGGAGCATTCACCACCTCTGGAGGCAGGTTGTTCCACTGGTTAATTGTTCTCACTGTCAGGAAGTTTCTCCTTAGTTCTAGGTTGCTTCTCTCTTTGGTCAATTTCCACCCATTGCTTCTTGTCAGGTGCTTTGGGGAATAGCTTGACTCCCTTTTCTTTGGGGCAGCCCCTGAGATACTGAAAGACTGCTATCCTGTCCCCCCTCATCCTTCTCTTCATTAAACTGGACATACCCAATTCCAGCAGCCGTTCCCTATATGTTTTAGCCTCCAGTCCCCTCATCATCTTTGTTGCTCTTCTCTGCACCCTCTCTAGAGTCTCAACATCTTTTTTTACATTGTGGTGACCAAAACTGAATGCCGTATTCCAAGTGTGGCCTTACCAAGGCATTGAAAAGTGGTATTAATACTTCACGTGTCTTGATTCTATCCCTCTGTTAATGCAGCCTAGCACTGTGTTGGCTCTTTTGGCAGCTGCAACACACGGCTGGCTCATACTGAAGTGATTGTCCACTAGGACTCCAGGATCCCTCTCACAGTTACTACTATTGAGCAAGGTACCACCTATACTATACTTGTGCATTTGATTTTTCTTCCCTAAATGTAGAACCTTATTTTTTTCAATGGAGCCCCAAAGTTTGTGTTGCTAAGCAAGATGTTTGTTAAGTGAGTCTTGCCCCATCTTACGACCTTCCTTGCCACGGCTGTTGAGTGAACCATGGCGGTTGTTAAGTTAGCAACACGCTTGTTAAGTGAATCCGGCTTCCCCATTGGTTTTGCTTATCAGACGGTCGCAGAAGGGGACCCCGGGGACGCTGCGGCCATCATAAATACGAGTCAGTTGCCAAGCGTCTGAATTTTGATCACCTGACCCTGGGGATGCTGCAACGATGATAAGTGTGAAAGAAAGGCCGTAAGCCCCTTTTTTCAGCGCCATGGTAACTCCGAATGGTCACTAAATGAGGACTATGTGTATGTGAAAGACCTTTAGTCTTTTAAACAGGAAACAGAAAGTCTCTATGCTAAGAGTCGTGTTGATGCACAGCACTCCTTGCCTGTCCCCTGCCTTGCTAAATCAGAATCTGCCTCTCTCTTGCAAAAGGACTGTGAGAAAATTGCAAATATTCTTAAAAGGGAATAACTTTTTTTTCCCCCTAAGCAATTTCAGTGAAAGATGAGACAAGGAAACGTATTTCGTTTTGCAATGTCCCCTTCTGGTTGGCCAACTGCAAAGAAAGAGGAATGCTTAGAAAGCATTTCGAAATGTTGCGTAGAGGCCAAAGTGGGCTTCGGAGATCAGCTAGTCCACCCCCTGTCCAGCACCCATCGAACCCAGGCACAAAAGAGGCATGCGGGTTTTTTTTTTTTTTTGTACCCACAGACCTGGTGCACAACCAAAGTTTCATAGTAAAAGAGCAGACAGAGGTCAGAAATGCACACAGTCCTCACTTTACAACCACAATGGACCCCCAAATGGCTAAGCAAAGCAGTTGTTGTTCGTGGAGCTTTGCCCCATGTTATGGCCCTCAATGCCGCAGGTGTTAAATGAATCACTACAGTTGTTAACTTAGTCAGATGGTTGTAAAGTGAATCTGGCTTCCCCATGGACTTTGCTTGTAAGAAGGTCGCAAAAGGGGATCACGTGACCCCAGGACACTGCAGCTGTCGTAAATATGAGCCGGTTGTCAAGTGTCTGAGTTTTGATCATGTGACCCTGGGGATGCTGCATTCGTCTTAAAAAAAAAAAGTCACGAGTCACCTTTTTCCCCAGTGCTGTTTTAACTTTGAATGGTCCCCAAACAAACGGTTGTAAGTTGGGGACTATCTTTAACAGTTGTGGGGTTTTTTTTGGGGGGAGGGAATCTGGAGAACCTGAGAATTGATTCATTCATTGATAATAATAATAATAATAATAATAATAATAATAATAATAATAATAATAATAATAATAATAATAATAATGGAAGGGACCTTGGAGGTCATCTAGTCCAACCCCCTTGCTCAGGCAGGAAACCCTATACCATTTCGGACAAATGGCTGTCCAGTCTCTTCTTAAAAGCTTCCAGTGTTGGAGCATTCACGGCTTCTGGAGGCAGGTTGTTCCACTGGTTAATTGTCCTCACTGTCAGGAAGTCCACGAGTCATAAAAGAGCCAAGGTTGCCTACCCCTGTCCTAGACCAAGCCAAACCCCCAAATGCAAGGGAATTCCTGGAAGCCTGTCACTCAGACCTCAATAGACACGTAGAGATAAACCTTAGGTACACACCATTCAAAAGAGATTTTAAAAGGGTAAAAAGGAAACCAAAAGATCAGAACACATCCTCTCCAGCAGCCTACAATCAGATAAGCAGAGATTAGCACCAGACAAACAGTCAAGCAGAAAACAATATCCTTATCGCGGGGGGGGGGGGGAGAGGGGGGCTACCCCAGAGAAAACTACACCCCCACCAGTGATGGGATTCAGCCGGTTCGCACCGCTTCGGCAGAAACGGTAGCTAATTTTTTTTGTTGCCCAGGCCCAGAACGGACTTCCGGAAGCGGCATCCACGCAGAGAACCGGTTGTTCACCTATTTGCATCCCACCACTGACTCCCACCAACATTGGCAAGGCAAGCTACTCTATGTAAACACCCCACACTCACTCAGCCTGACGATGTTACCTAGTCAGGTAATAAAACCTCTGCAAGCAAAGAACTG
>NC_139521.1:72152796-72243934 GCF_947247035.1 Vipera ursinii
GATCCCCTTTTATGACCTTTCTGAAAAGCAAAGTCAAAGGGAAGCCAGATTCACTAACAACAGTGTTACGAACTTAACAACTGCGTTGATTCACTTAACAACTACTTCAAGAAAGGTCATAAAATGGAGCAGAACTCCCTTAACAACTGTCTTGCTCAGCTATCGGCTCCATTGTGATGATAAGTTAAAGGTAAAGGTAAAGGTTCCCCCGCACATGCGTGCTAGTCGTTTCGACTCTAGGGGCCGGTGCTCATCTCCGTTTCAAAGCCGAAGAGCCAGCGCTTGTCCGAGGATGTCTCCGTGGTCATGTGGCGGCATGACTAAATGCCAAAGGCGCACGGAACGCTGTTACCTTCCCACCGGAGTGGTCCCTATTTTTCTACTTGCATTTTTACGTGCTTTCAAACTGCTAGGTTGGCAGAAGCTGGGACGAGTAACAGGCGCTCACTCTGTTACGCGGCACTCGGGATTCGACCCGCCAAACTGCTGACCTTCTGATCGACAAGCTCAGCGTCCTAACCCACTGAGCCACCGCGTCCCTTCTAAGTTAAGGACTACCTGTATCTTAAAATATTGATAAGTTGAGCAGATGACTCTTTCATTGACAGCCCTAGATGGGGAAAGGGTGGTTGGTCCTTTGGACTTGCATTCTGGGGAAAAGAGGTATAAACGTTTCTCAGAAGCCCTGCTTAATAAACTTACTAATAAGTAAACACTTTCCTTTTGGCTTATTCGGTTCCCAAGATTTTGTTTCTTGAATCTTTTGATGCTAAACCTCAGTAATGAGACTCATGATGGATCATTCTGTTGAAAGAAGAATCACCATCAGGGTCCAGTCCAATCTGGGAATAAACAAAATGGAGACTGCTTTACAAAAGAAGGTTGTAGTTTATTGAAGAGCAGAGCCAGACAGAAAGATGGCTCTGGGGGAAAAACTGACCACGTGTTGCAGGGATTGGTGGGTTTTTATACCTTCTGGGCTTTTGAGGTTGTTTCCTGTCCCTGTTTGAGGCTTTATATTTCCTGTGTCATGGACTGTGACCGGAGTCTGAGTGTGCCCTTTTGGTATTGGTGGTTAATCCTATTATGTCTCCTGACCTTAGAATTTGAGTGGAGGTATATGTAGATTTTAGGGTCTTTGTTTTCCTAATAGCTTCCTGGTCCAACCTTCCTGAATGGATTATCAAATCTGCATTTCTACAGACCTGGCCTCTGCCTAGTTTCAGCTTGGGGCTATTAAGAAAAACTGGGCTTGCTTCTCTGCCTTTAAGATCCTTTGGGAAATATATTCTGTAATATTCTCCAAAATATTTCTTTCTCTAGATTCTTCCCACAATTCCCTCTGGGTAGGGAACTGTTGTTAAGCTGGGAGTTGACAACCCTCACACGGAACAAAACCTGGTCTGGAATGGACCTTAGTCTGAATCAATAAGGCTCCGCTGAGGTTCTTAAGTTCTCTTTCTGGCTATCTCACTATTTTGATTCTTGTTTCTTCTCGGCCTGAACATCCCAAAGATGCTTTTTCCAAAAGGCATCTTCTTCTTCTTGTTTTTTTTCCCCTTTCAGAATGTTTCGCTTCTCATCCAAGAACTTTCTTCAGTTCTAACTCAAAGGAAAATGCCAAGAAAGTCCAGATGCCTTTTGGAAAAGTACTTTGGGCACCTGGATGATTGAGAATCTCCCTAGTCATTCTCTGGCTGGAGTTTAAGCGGAGAAAATTATCCTTGTTTCTGGAACATGCTGAAACGGATCGATCTTTCGATGGAATCTCCATGATGTCCTAGGCCAGGGGTAGGCAACCTTGGCTCTTTTAATTTATTTATTTATTTTTTATTTTTACTTTTAATTCCATTTATATCCCGCCCTTCTCGGAAGACTCAGGGCGGCTTACAAGCTTAGCAGTAGCCTTCATTCTATGTATATGCCTGCTTATTAGGGCTTTCACACACACCCCAAGCGGCATTATTACAAAGTCAGCTTAATTGCCCCCAACAATCTGGGTCCTCATTTTACCTACCTCGGAAGGATTTAAGGCTGAGTCAACCTTGAGCCTGGTGGGATGCGAACCTGCACTAATTGCAGGCAGCTGGTTTTACTTAAGGAGCATTAGCCCACTGCTCCACCAAGGCTCTTTTATGACTTGTGGACTTCAACTCCCAGAATTCCTGAGCCAGCAGGCTCAGCATGGAAACCTCTCCCTTTCCCCTTAGCGTGGCTGGCTCAGGAATTCTGGGAGTTGAAGTCCACGAGTCATAAAAGAGCCAAGGTTGCCTACCCTTGTCCTAGAAGATTGAATATCACCACCAGTTTTGGTCACCACAATGTAAAAAAGATGTTGAGACTCTGGAAAGAGTGCAGAGAAGAGCAACAAAGATGATTAGAGATCTGGAGGCCAAAACACATGAAGAACAGTTGCTGGAATTGGGTATGTCTAAAGAAAAGAAGGATTGGGGTGACATGATAGCTGTCTTCCAATATCTCAGGGGCTGCCCCAAAGAAGAAGGAGTCAAACTATTCTCCAAAGCACCTGAAGGCAGGACAAGAAGTAACAGGTGGAAACTAATCAAGGAGAGAAGCAACTTGGAACTAAGGAGAAATTTCTGGACAGTGAGAGCAATTAATCAGTGGAATGGCCTGCCTTCAGAAGAAATGCTCTATCACTGGAGGTTTTCAAGAAGAGATGGGACAGCCGTTTGTCTGAAATGTATAGGATCTCCTGCCTGAGCAGGGGGTTGGACTAGAAGACCACCAAGTTCCCTTCCAACTCTGTTATTCTGTTATCTAAGCCCAATGGTGGAGACTTCTTCCAGGTTTCTTCCTCCCAGATTTGTCTCAGCTCAGGAGTAACCTCAGCTCCACACCATCTCAAGCCTTCTCATCCTCAGTTGACCCTTCACGAGGTGAGAATCAAAGGAATGCTCCAATGGCGAGCAAGTCACTCATTCCAACAGCAGGTGTGAATAATGCTCTAGGCAAGGAGAGGGCTAGGACAATGAGCTCTTTCATTCTTCGAGAATCATTGGAAACAGGACGACCGAGAGAGTCTGAGTCACAACCATTTTTGTCCACAAGTCTACCCAGAGAGGCCTGCTCAAAACTTGCTAAGTTTGATCCCTAGCCTGAGTGCCCTTTGTTGCAAAAGACATTGAGGTTTCAAAGTCATTCTCCCCTGGGAAAGATATCCTTACGCAGTCTGTCTGTATCAGTCGGGGTTCCATTTGCCAAAGTATTCCCAAAGGATGCTGCTATCCTCACAGATTCTCCTTGGGAGATCTCCCAAGATCAAGGAGAGCATGCACTTAGTCGAGATCAGTCTTCATTTGTGTGTCCTTGTTAAGCTACCCTATCCTCATCTACCTGCTATGCCCTTAAATCTGGGTTATCATAGCAATAGCAATAACCACCTGCAAACAGTTTACAGAGTCAGCATATTGTCCCCAATAATCTGGCGCCTCATTTTACCCACCTCGGAAGGATGGAAGTAATAGCAATAGCACATAGACTTATATACCACTTCACAGTGCTTTGCAATCCTCTCTAAGTAGTTTACAGAGTCAGCCTGTTGTCCCCAACGATCTGGGTCCTCATTTTACGACTTCGGAAGGATGGAAGGTTGGAGTCAACCTTGAGCCGGTCAGGATCGAACTGCTGGCAGTGGGCAGAGTCAGCCTGCAATACTGCATTCTCACCGCTCTGCCACCATGGAAATAGAATAGAATAGAATAGAATAGAATAGAACAGAGAATAGGAAAGAATAAGAATAAGAAATAGAAATAGAAATAGAATAGAATAGAATAGAATAGAATAGAATAGAATAGAATAGAATAGAATAGAATAGAATAGAATAGAATAGAATAGAATAGAACAGATAATATGAAAGAATAAGAATGAGAAGAGAAGAGAAGAGAGAATAGGAAAAAATAAGAATTAGAATAGAATAGAATAGAATAGAATAGAATAGAATAGAATAGAATAGAATAGAATAGAATAGAATAGAATAGAACAGAGAATAGGAAAGAATAAGAATGAGAAGAGAAGAGAAGAGAAGAGAAGAGAAGAGAAGAGAAGAGAAGAGAAGAGAGAAGAGAATAGGAAAGAATAAGAATTAGAATAGAATAGAATAGAATAGAATAGAATAGAATAGAATAGAATAGAGAATATGAAAGAATAAGAATGAGAAGTGAAGAGAAGAGAAGAGAAATGAAGAGAAGAGAAGAGAAGAGAAGAGAATAGGAAAGAATAAGAATAGAATAGAATAGAATAGAATAGAATAGAATAGAATAGAATAGAATAGAATAGAATAGAATAGAGAATATGAAAGAATAAGAATGAGAAGTGAAGAGAAGAGAAGAGAAATGAAGAGAAGAGAAGAGAAGAGAAGAGAAGAGAAGAGAAGAGAAGAGAAGAGAGAAGAGAATAGGAAAGAATAAGAATAGAATAGAATAGAATAGAATAGAATAGAACAGAACAGAACAGAACAGAACAGAATAGAATAGAATAGAATAGAGAATATGAAAGAATAAGAATGAGAAGAGAAGAGAAATGAAGAGAAGAGAAGAGAAGAGAGAAGAGAATAGGAAAGAATAAGAATAGAATAGAATAGAATAGAATAGAATAGAATAGAATAGAATAGAATAGAGAATATGAAAGAATAAGAATGAGAAGAGAAGAGAAGAGAAATGAAGAGAAGAGAAGAGAAGAGAAGAGAAGAGAAGAGAAGAGAAGAGAAGAGAGAAGAGAATAGGAAAGAATAAGAATAGAATAGAATATAATAGAATAGAATAGAATAGAATAGAGAATATGAAAGAATAAGAATGAGAAGAGAAGAGAAGAGAAATGAAGAGAAGAGAAGAGAAGAGAAGAGAGAAGAGAATAGGAAAGAATAAGAATAGAATAGAATAGAATAGAATAGAATAGAATAGAATAGAATAGAATAGAATAGAATAGAATAGAATAGAACAGAATAGAATAGAATAGCAATAGCACATAGATTTATATACTGCTTCACAGTGCTTCACAGCACCCTCTAAGTCTAAGCCAGACATGTCAAACTCGCAATATCACATGACGTCGCGCAACGTATCAGAGCATTTTCTGGAGCTGGATTCAAGGGAGACTCTTCTTGCGCTGATTAGAAAGTTTTCAAAGTTTTAATCATGTGCGGTCCATTTTAATTCTTTGCTTAACATGTTTGCATTGTTACTTCGGTCTGCATCCATGATAGCTAACTGCGCAGGCCTTTTGAATTGCTGACCCATAAAAGCTTTCTCCCATAAAAATCTTGAAATAAACATATTGAAAGTAGAGGGGGATCAACCTATTCTCCAAAGCACCTGAAGGCAGGACAAGAAGCAACGGATGGAAACTAACCAAGGAGAGAAGCAACCTAGAACTAAGGAGAAATTTCCTGACAGTGGGAACAATTAACCAGTGGAACAACCTGCCTCCAGAAGTTGTGAAGGCTCCAACACTGGAAGAGATTGGACAATCATTTGTCCAGAATGATATAGGGTTTCCTGCCTGAACAGGGGGTTGGACTAGAAGACCTCTAAGGTCCGTTCCGTTATTCTGAATAATAATACAGGAGGAAGAGGAGGAGGAGGAGGAGGAGGAGGAGGAGGAGAAAAGCAGAAGGAGGAGAAGAGGACAGGAGGACATAAGGAAAAGGGGATGGGGAAAAGAAAGGGGGAAGGATAAAAGGGGGGAAAGGAGAAGGAGGAGGAGCAGAAGGAGAAGGGGAAGGAAAAAAAGAAGGAGAAGGAGGACAGGAGAGAGAGAAGGGGAAGGGGAAGGAGAAGGAGAATAATAATAATAATAATAATAATAATAATAATAATAATAATAATAATAATAATAATAATAATAATAATAAATACACCTTTATTGTCAAAGTACAACATGTGTACATTGAGAAGACCTTTAATACAACAAGGCCGGGTTGTGTGATGTTTTTCAGGGCCCGCATTCAATCTTCAAGTGTTACATTAGCGGCCAGAGTTTAAAAGGGTAATCAAGGCCAACTCTGTGTGGGTTCCGTAGGAAAAAAAAAAAAGAAAAGAAATCTACACTATTACATTAAGCGCATACAGCTCAGATAATGTTGCCCCAGGCATTTAATAACATCTTTAACATGTTTTCATAACAACAACAACAATAATAACGGAGTTGGAAGGCACCTTGGAGGTCATCTAGTCCAACCCCCTGCTCAGGCAGGAAACCTTATACCATTTCAGACAAATGGCTGTCCTGTCTCTTCTTAAAAACCTCCAGTGTTGGAGCGTTCACAGCTTCTGGAGGCGAGTCGTTCCGCTGATTCCTCTTCTTCCACATTAAACGTTATAATTTGTTGGAATCTGTTGGGTCACATTTCCAGGCTTCTTTTGAGGGGGGGAAAGAAATCAGAAGTGACCCTTGGATACCCCTCAACTAAGCCCCCCCCCCCAGGTAACCCCTTTGAGCAGTTGCAGGCGGTCCTTGACTTACGGCGACAAAATTTCCGTTGCTGAGTGAGACATTTCTTAAGTGCCTTTTGCCCCATTTTACGACTATGCTGGCCCCAGTTGTTAAGCGAATCTCTGCAGGAGTGAAGGTGGGAACACGGTTTTTCACTGAACCCAACTTCCCCCATTGACTTTGCTTGTCAGAAGGTCACCAAAGGGGAACCACGTGCCCCCCCCCCGGGACTCTGCAAACCGTCATAAATACGAGTCGGTTGCCAAGCAGCTTAATTTTGATCACGTAAGTGTCAAGTGGCAGAAAGTGGCAGAAAGTGAAGAAGAACTAAAGAGCCTCTCGTTGCGAGTGAAGAAGGAGAGTGCAAAAGTTGGGTTGAAACTTAACATTAAGAAAACCAAGATCATGGCATCCGGCCCTCTCAATTCCTGGCAAATAGATGGGGAAGAAATGGAGGTAGTGACAGATTTTATTTTCCTGGGCTCCAAGATCACTGCAGACGGGGACTGCAGCCAAGAAATTAAAAGATGCTTGCTCCTGGGGAGGAAAGCCATGGCAAATCTAGACAGCACACTAAAAAGCAGAGACATCACCCTGTCAACAAAAGTGCGTATAGTCAAGGCTATGGTCTTCCCAGTTGCAATGTATGGCGCCAAAGAATCGAGGCCTTGGAACTCTGGTGCTGGAGAAGACTCCTGCGAGTCCCTTGGACCGCCAGGCGATCAAACCGGTCAGTCCTAGAGGAGATCAACCCTGGCTGCTCTTTAGAAGGCCAGATCCTGAAGTTGAAACTCAAATCCTTTGGCCACCTAATGAGAAGGAAGGACTCACTGGAGAAGAGCCTAATGCTGGGAAAGATTGAGGGCAAGAGAAGAAGGGGACGACAGAGAATGAGGTGGCTGGATGGAGTCCCTGAAGCTGGAGGCGTGAGCTTAAATGGACTCCAGAAGGTGGTAGAGGACAGGAAGGCCTGGAGGAACGTTGTCCATAGGGTCGCGATGGGTCGGACACGACTTCACAGCTAACAACAACAAAGTGTCAAGTGTGAAAATGTAAGTCCTAAGTCACTTTGTTGTAACTTCAGATGGTCACTAAACAAACAATTGTAAGTCGAGGACTACCTGTGTTATTATTCCATTTACATCCCAGCTGGTCCTCAGTCACTTTTTCCCTGTGCCGTTGTATCTTCCAACGGTCAGTAAACGGGCTGTTGTTGTTTAAGTCGAGGACTGCCTGTATTATTTTTCCATTGAATCCCAGCCGGATTTTCCATTAGTTTTATTTCGCTTATTTTGCTTTCTTCGAAGAACATTAATACGCATCAATTCTCCTCAAGCCACTTGGATCTTCTCCTTGCTCATTATGAAGTTAAAAGAAAATTACCCTGAACGGGATGTTTGTGTCGTCAGAGAATCTGTTTTTGTCTGCGAAAACCCACACAGTCAAAAAGAAAAATGTATGTTTTTCATTAAAAAGCCGCTCGGGGCCTCCAGTCCAAACATTTAATGAAATTCACCGCAAAAAAAAAAAAAAAATACACCTCAGACGTTTGCAGCCAGGGGAATCGTCCTGAGGTAACAGGGAATCAATAGGAAATAATTCTGTTTATTTATTCTCGTATTTTTTTTTTATTTATCAGCAGAGGTTTCCCCTCTCCCCCTGCAACCTTAGCTTCGGGGTTTTTATAGAAGGAATCCTTTGCTATTTTTCTTTTCATGTTGTTTGAATTAGGAAAACTGGCAAGAGGCAGTTATGCATTGCAAATGAAATAAAACGCTGGGTGATGGCAAACGGCTGTTCTCCGGCTTGTGAGTGGAGACCCTGTATCCTTTGTGTGTGTAATACGCACCTAAAAAAACCCCCAAAAAACACACACCCACAGGCGGAGCTTCAATTACACCCAGGGATCTTCAAACTCAGCCCTTTTATGACTTGTGGACTTCAACTCCCAGAATTCCTCAGCCAGCGTGCCTGGCTGAGGGATTCTGGGAGTTGAAGTCCACAAGTCATAAACGGGCCCGAGTTTGAAGACTCCCTGAATGACACGCTTGTGGCTGCCATTCTGATTTTTTTGGACCGTACGCTGTTTTGCATTACACCTCTGTTTTGCATTGCACAGGGTGTCCTCGAGTTACGACCACGATTGAGCCAAAAATTTCTGTTGCTAAGTGAGACAGAAGTTAAGCGAGATTTTTCCCTATTTTAGGACCTTCTTTGCTACAGTGGTAAAGCGAATCACCGCAGCTGTTAAGTTAGTGACATGGCTGTTAAATGAATCTGGCTTCCCCATTGACTTTGCTTGTGAGAAAGGGGATCACACATGACCCCGGGACACTGCAATCTGTCATAAATACGAACCAGTTGCCAAGTTGTCCAAAATTTTGATGCACGATCACAGGGATGCTGCAATCCTCATAAGGGTGAAAATTTCAGTGATGTTATAGCTTCAAACTGTCACAAAATGAAATGTTGTAAATCCAGAACTATCTGTATAGTTGGTGATATTTGAACAGCAGCCAAATGCTTGAACCATGGAGCCATTCAATTTTTTTTAAAAAAAAAACTATAGGTAGTGCATAATATATCACGGGTGGGTTTACTGACCATTCCAATTTACAGCGCAACCCCCCAAAGCTACTTATAAGCGGGTTATAAGTCAAGAAACCTTTACTTTTATCAAATCAATACTCTGAATCGATTCAAGTTTTTTTTTAAAAAAAAAGATTGGTGATCCAAATCGAATCAATAATTCATAAATGAGCAATTGGATGCTCTGATGATGATCCTGACAGGAGCCATTTCTTCCCAAAACCTTCCAGGTAAGATAAAGCCAACTTTGGCAGTCGTTTCATCTCATTCTCCAACCTTCTTTCTTCCCAACAGAGAGGTTCAAAATTTATTCCGGGCATAGAATAAAGGAGAGTGCAAAAGTTGGGTTGAAACTAAACATTAAGAAAAACCAAGATCATGGCATCTGGCCCTCTCAATTCCTGGCAAATAGATGGGGAAGAAATGGAGGTAGTGACAGATTTTATTTTCCTGGGCTCCAAGATCACTGCAGATGGGGATTGCAGCCAAGGAATTAAAAGACGCTTGCTCCTGGGGAGGAAAGCCATGGCAAATCTAGACAGCACACTAAAAAGCAGAGACATCACCCTGCCAACAGAAGTGCGTATAGTCAAGGCTATGGTCTTCCCAGTGGCAATGTATGGCTGTGAAAGTTGGACCACAAGAAAGGCCGAGTGCCAAAGAATTGAGGCCTTTGAACTATGGTGCTGGAGAAGACTCCTGCGAGTCCCTTGGACTGCAAGGCGATCAAACCGGTCAGTCCTAGAGGAGATCAACCCTGACTGCTCTTTAGAAGGCCAGATCCTGAAGGTGAAACTCAAAATACTTTGGCCACCTAATGAGAAGGAAGGACTCAATGGAGAAAAGCCTAATGCTGGGAAAGGTTGAGGGCAAGAGAAGAAGGGGACGACAGAGAATGAGGTGGCTAGATGGAGTGACTGAAGCAGTAGGCGTGATCTTAAATGGACTCCAGAAGATGGTAGAGGACAGGAAGGCCTGGAGGAATGTTGTCCATGGGGTCGCGATGGGTCAGACACGACTTTGCAACTAACAACAACAACATAGATCAGAACTTGATGTGTGAAGGTCTAATTCAGGGGTCTTCAAACGTGGCAACTTTAAGACTTGTGGACTTCAACTCCCTGGCTGGCTGAGGAATTCTGGGAGTTGAAGTCCACAAGTCTTAAAGTTGTCAAGGTTGCAGACCCCTGAATTACAGCATTGTCTCATCAGCCACAAGTCCCGTTTCCCCATCTCGTCTTCACTCCCCTCCCTGTCTGTCCCTCATCCTTCTCTGCCCTGTAATGTTGCAGAATTAAAACCTGGGCAGGACTTTTCAGCTTCCCCTTCAAGCATTTGGAAGGGAACATTTTCCAAGACGGAAGCTTCAACCAGATGGCTGGAACGGCCTGCAAGGACCACGTGCTGTTAATCACCAGCCTCTTCTGCTCGCCTGGCGTTCCTTTGTGCATCTCTGGCGTAAGAAGGCGCATTGTTTCCCCCCCGAACGTGTTTTCCCACCGAGTGGCTGGAATCAGGGATTCCCGCTCCATCCCTTTGTTCGGTGAAAATGGCGGTTCCCACGATGCTTCTAGCTTCTGCTTCAGCAGAACGTGGCCTTAGGCTGATCTCGGAAGCTAAGCCTGACGTCATCTTTTATGGGAGTCCTCTGGGAATTTCTCCAGGTGGTCAGCTAGACTGGGAAAGGTCCCCAAATTCCAGGGGATTCTGGAATCTTTGTATGTTGCTAACTGAGCCGAGGGCAGAATTAGGAGGACATAGGAGCAGGTCCATATTCTGAATAGTTCGCTCCTTCTCCTGCTGCCTCTCTTTTGGAAAGTTATAAGATTGTGGGAATCTAGGAAGGGCAGCAAAATCTGGAATAGATTGTTGCTCGATCAAGGTAGGGTTTGCTGTTATAGGCTCCTACTTTTGGGGAGGGAGGGAGGGAGGAAGAGAGGGAGGAAGAGAGGAAGGCAGGGGCAAAGAGGAAGGAAGGAGGGAGGAAGTAAGAAATGAAAGAAGGGAGGGATGAAGGGATGAAGGGAAGAAGGGAGGAAGGGAGGAAAAGAAAGAGGAAGAAAGAAGGGAGGGAGGAGGAAAGGGAGGGAGGGAGGGAGATGAAAAAGAAGGAAGGAAGGAATGGAGAAATAAAGGAATGGAGGAAAGAAGTAGGGAGTGAGAAAAGGGAGGGAGGGAGGAATGAATGAAGGGAGGGAGGAAGTAAGAAAGGAAAGAAGGGAGGGAGGAACGAAGGGAAGAAGGGAGGAAGGGAGGAAAAGAAGGAGGAAGAAAGGGAGGGAGGGAGGAAGGAATGGAGGGAGGGAGGAGGGAAGGGAAGGAGGGAAGAAAGGAAGGAGGGAAAAAGAAAGGGAGGGAGGGAGGAATGGAGGAAAAAAGTAGGGAGTGAAAAAAGGGAGGGAGGAATGAAGGGAGGAAGGAAGGAAGGAAGAAGACAGGGAGAAAGGAATAAAAGATGAAAGGGAGGGAAGGAGGAAGGAAGGAAGGATAGAAAAAAGGCAGGGAAGGAAGGAAGGAAGGAAGGAAGGAAGGAAGGAAGGAAGGAAGGAAGGAAGGAAGGAAGGAAGGAGAATAGCAGGAATAGAAGCGAAACATAATTTCTTTTTCTCCGTGAAAACTGAATGTGAACAGACAAAAGCATTGCAAGAGCAAAAATTCTGGCACAAGACCAGGCCATATTGATCTATCAGATGTTAAGAAAGTGGTACCAGGAAGAAACGTTCTTCGCCCATCTTTTCAGCAGATGGACCATCTCCCGAACTGAACGCGTGAGTCACAGATTGTGCTCCTAGAGATGCTGATCTGCCTGCTGATACCGTCAGATACGCCAATCTCCCCCAGGCTGGCATTTCATGTATACCATTATTGGTGTTTTTTTTTAAAAAAAAAATATATCCATTGAGTCACTATTTAATATTTAATAACTGATTGATTACAGTAATCATAAAAGCAAATGCAAGCTAAACGCGGAGAGGAAAAAGGAGAACTACAAAGGCCAAACGGGGCAAGGCAAGAAAAAGAAAAAATGACAAAGTAAGAAAAAGAATAGAAACATTTCAAGAAGCGACTTCTGACCTCCATCACTAAAAGAAAAAAAAAAACATTCACCGCTTCTGGAGGCAGGTGGTTCCACTGCTTAGTTGTTCTCACTGTCAGGAAGTTTCTCCTTAGTCCTAGGTTGCTTCTCTCCTTGACTAGTTTCCATCCATTGCTTCTTGTCTTGCCTTCAGGCGCTTTGGAGAATAGCTTGACTCCCTCTTCTTTGGGGCAGCCCCTGAGATACTGGAACACTGCTATCATGTCACCCCTCACCCTTCTCTTCGTTAAACTACACATACCCAATTCCAGCAACTGTTCCCTATATGTTTTAGCCTCCATTCCCCTGATCATCTTTGTTGCTCTTCTCTGCACTCTTTCTAGATTGTGTTGATTCAGTTAGCAACTGTGGCAAGGAAGGTCGTAAAATGGGTCAAAATTCACATAGCAGCTGTCTTGCTTAGCAACAGCAATTTGGGGCTCACTTCATTACGTCGAGCTCCTTCAATATTTCTAGAATACCATCTAGGGATCAACAGACTTTGAATTCTATTTAATTTACTGCAGAAGAGGATATGTCTGCTTTACTTGAAACGATTAAACTATAAATTTGCAGAAACAGCCAGTGAAACTAACAAAGTCAGATTCCACCAGCATATGGAGACAATTTGAGAGACCCATTTGTGAAACACAAATTATACATTTGACTTGCAGCAAGTAGAATATTTAACGATTGCTTAAATCTTTTTTTTTCCTTTTGTGCATATTCATCCAGTCCGATTATGGGCCAAAAATATCTGAGCTGGACAAGAGATGTAATTCAACACATCAAAATATGATTCAATCCTAAAAACAACGTTGAGGGCAGATAGGGCCAAATTTGTTTTCTTGACCAGCACTTTTTTTTTTTTTTGCGAATCTCCCAGACAGCACAGATTTTCTCAAAATTTTGTACTTCAAGCAAAGAAAGTTAATTTACTAGACCAGGGGTCAGCAACCTGAAACAGTGAAAGAGCCACTCGGAACCGGTTCCCTCACAAAAGGAAAAACTGGGAGCCACAAAAAATGTGTGCGCATGCGTGTACATACGCAGAACAGGGTTTGACTGAAGAGTGGAGCCAAGGCGAGATATGCACCTACCCTGCATATTTGAATTGATTGGTTGAACTTTTTTAGTCCCACTTTTTTTTTACTGCACATGGCAGAGGACTGGGAGCCGCAGGAGATAGCTGAAAGAGCCGCATGCGGCTCCGGAGCCGCGGGTTGCAGACCTGTGGTATAGGGTTTCATCAGTGGTCCATTTCATTTATATGGTTATTAGTCATATTATTTATTTATTTATTTATTTATTTATTTATTTATTTATTTATTTATTTATTTAAATTCCATTTATATCCCGCCCTTCTCCGAAGACTCAGGGCGGCTTACAAGCTTAGCAGTAGCCTTCATTCTATGTATATGCCTGCTTATTAGGGCTTTCACACACACCCCAAGCGGCATTATTACAAAGTCAGCTTATTGCCCCCCCAACAATCTGGGTCCTCATTTTACCTACCTCAGAAGGATGGAAGGCTGAGTCAACCTTGAGCCTGGTGGGACTCGAACCTGCACTGATTGCAGGCAGCTGGTGTTACTTAAGGAGGCCCACTGCTCCACCAAATGCTCCACCAAGGCTCCACCAAGGCTATTAACCATGAGACTTGCTGGGAATCCAGCAACATTTACGTTTCATAGACTAATAGGGATAGAATCAAGATCACCTGAAGTGTTAATACCACTTTACAAGGCCTTGGTAAGGCCACACTTGGAATATGCCATCCAGTTTTGGTCACTACGATGTAAAAAAGATGTTGAGACTCTGGAAGTCTCAACAGAGAAGAGCAAGAAAGATGATTAGGGGACTGGAGGCTAAAACATATAAGGAACGGTTGCTGGAATTGGGTATGTCTAGTTTATTGAAGAGGACAAGAGGGGACATGATAGTAGTATTTCAATATCTCAGGGGCTGCCACAAAGAAGAGGGGGTTCAGTCTATTCTCCAAAGCCCCTGAAGGCTGAAGAAGAAGAAGCAACGGATGGAAACTAATCAAGGAGAGAAGCAACCTAGAACTGAGGAGGAATTTCCTGACAGTGAGAACAATTAACCAGTGGAACAACCCGCCTCCAGAAGTTGTGAATGCTCAAACAATGGAAGTTTTTAAGAAGAGACTGGACAGCCATTTGTCTGAAATGGTATAAGGTTTCCTGCCTGAGCAAGGGGTTGGACTAGATAACCTCCAAGGTCCCTTCCAACTTTATCATTATCATTATTACTATTATTACTATTATTTATTATTGGGACTTATATGCCGCCCTATCTCCCGAAGGACTACCATCAACATCCTTTTGTTGTGTATAGTTAGTCCTTGACTTGCTACTTTAATGCCACCTGGCCATCATGACTGTAAGTTGTGATGGTCATAAATCACATGACCAACCTAATTTTACAGATAGTCCTCAACGTGCGACAATTGTGACCAGAGTTTCTGTCGCTAAGTACGACCATTGTTAAGTGAGTCGGGCACAACTTTACCACCTTTTTTTTTGCATTGGCTGTTAAGGGAAACAACGCAGCTGATAAGGGAACCATGCAGCTGTTAAAGCAGGGGTCTTCAAACTTGGCCCTTTGATGACTTGTGGACTTCAACGCCCAGAATTCCTCAGTCAGGCATGCTGGCTGAGGAATTCTGGGAGCTGAAGTCCACAAGTCATAAAAGGGCCAAGTTTGAAGAGGCCTGTGTTAAGCAAATCTAGCTCCCCCCCCCATTAATTTTGTTTGTCGGAAGCTAGCTGGGAAGGACCCAAATGTTGATCACGTGACCTCAGGATTCTGCAACCGTCGTAAGGACATGCCAGTTGCCAAGGGCCTGAATTTTGATCACGTGACCATGAGGATGCTGCAATGGTCACGAGTGCGTGGACCAGACGAAAGACCCCTTTTTCGGTACTGTGTAACTTTGAATAGACACTGAATACAGAATACAGAAAAACAGAGCTGGAAGGGACCATGGGAGTCATCTAGTCCAACCCCCTGCTCAAGCAGGAGATCCAATACCATTTCTGACAACTGGCGGTCCAGACTCTTCTTGAAAGCCTCCAGGGATGAAGCACCCACAACCTCTTGAAAGCAAGCCTTTCCACCGATCAATTGTTCTCAGGAAATTTCTCCTAACCCTTCATACAGAATATATAATGGAGCGATGGAGCATCCACAACTTCTGGAGGCAGGTTGTTCCATTGGTGAGTTGTTCTCACTGTCAGGAAAGTTCTAGATTGCTTCTCTCTTTGACTGGTTTCCACCTGTTGCTTCTTGTCCTGCCTTCAGGCGCTTTGGAGAATAGCTTGACTCCCTCTTTTTTGTGGCAACCCCTGAGATATTGGAAGACGGCTATCATGTCACCCTAGTCCTTCTCTTCATTAAACTACACATACCTAATTCCAGCAACCGATCCTTATATGTTTTAGCCTCCAGGATTTGTGTCTTTGCCAGCAAAGTTTCTAGAAGTCCCTAGAAGATTCTTAAGACATCTGAGAGCAGGTACATTTCCCTTTGGGTGAAAATATAAAAAGGGACCCTCTCTTAGTTAATGGAGGAAGCTGTGGAAGGTGGCCAGATGCTGCCAGTGTTATATTTGGGCTGTTTGGGCTGGAGGTACAGCGTCACTCAAAATGTGAGGAGGAATCTACAACCAAGGACACACAGCCAGATGAGAAAGACAGATCTCTAGGTTGGTGTTTTGAGGGAGGAAACCTTTCAAGATTGTCCTTTCGAAAGGACACACCAGATGTCAACAAGGAAAGCTTGATAAAGGCCCTGGAGATCCAAAAAGCTTACGAAAGAGCTATTTTTAGTCACCCTCCTCTCTAAATTAAAAGCAAGTCCGGAGAAGTGAAAATATTGAAGTTGTCTCAACTTTGTAGGAGTTTGATAAGGAGCACTTGCTTGGATCAGGGAGGGAGGGAGACGGTTGAAAAACTGTAAACGGCTCTGCTTAACAACATATGCATAATCCACCTCAGGAACGGTTGCAGGAAATATTTATATTTATTTGATTTATATACCGCCCTTCTCCCGAAGGACTCAGGGCGGTGTATGTCTGGTTGGGTATGGGTATGTCTGGTTTAATGAAAAGAAGGACCAAGGAGGACATGATAGCAGTGTTCCTATATCTCAGGGTTTGCCACAAATAAGGGGGTGGGGGTGGGGTGGTCAACCTATTCTCCAAAGCTCCTGAAGGCAGGACAAGAAGGAACAGATGGAAACTAATCAAGGAGAGAAGCAACTTAGAACTAAGAAGAAATTTCCTGACAGTGAGAACAATTAACCAGTGGAACAACATGCCTTCTGAAGTTGTGGGGGCTCCAAAACTGGAGGTTTTTAAGAAGAGACTGGACAGCCATTTGTCTGAAATGGTATAGGCTCACCTGCTTGAGCAGGGGGTTGGACTAGATGACCTCCAAGGTCCCTTCCGACTCTTATTCTGATTCTGTTTCTGTGAAGCTAATATATTAGAAACATTGTAGCACAGTGTAATTACTTGAAAAGCCCTGTAGCAACAATTATCCAGGTAATTTAGACACAAACTTTCTCTGTGTCCTCCCCGTACTTTTGTGTGTGTGTGTGTGTGTGAGTGTGTGTGTGTGTGTGTGTGTGCCCGCACACAAGCGTGTTAAGTCCTTATCTCTAGATTGCTGTATTTTTGCAAACCTGGTGTAGAACTCCAGTCATAATTCCAGCCGAAATGCCAAGTCTGCTTTTGTGATGAGGTTGCTGTGTAACTCTTTGTTAGGGGAATTTTCTCTCCTTTGGTCTCCTGATACCGCCAAGGGCAAATTGAATAATTTATTTTATCCACTCTTCTTCTGATAACGACTCCAGAGTCAAATCTTTAAACCATGCAGTAATACTGACATCTGGTGGACATTTCATGAGTATTTGGAAATAGAAAAAAAAATAATCAGCTGGCTTTCATGCCTAAAGCGGGACTAGAACTCATAGTCTCCTGGTAATTGGCCCAGTGTTACTCAACTGGCTTTCATGGCTAAGGAAGATGTTGAACTCACAGTCTCTTGCTTTCTATCCCAGTGCCTTAACTACTAGTCCAAACTCCCTCTCTCTCTATAATTGCTCTCTTAACAATCAAACAATCAAGAAATTCAGCTGTTTAAATTTCTGCAAATACTCCCTAATTCACATTTTGGGAGAGCATCCTGATCTTCTAGAAATGTAATCTTTCTGTTTTTTAAAAAAATAAGTAAATAATATCACTCTGAACAGAGGAGGAGAGACTATCAAGGGTGTGTGTGTGTGTGTGTGTGTGTGTGTGTGTGTGTATTATTTCTTTTATCTTTCTCTGGGCCACTCAGCTGCTACTCAAATGTCAAGTCAAGTTAACCTTTAGCAGACACAGTGGGGAAGGGCCACTGGGTGATCCCAACAGAATTTGTTGTTGTTGTTGTTAGTTGCAAAGTCATGTCCAACCCATCGCGACCCTATGGACAACGTTCCTCCAGGCCTTCCTGTCCTCTACCATCTTCTGGAGTCCCTTTAAGCTCACGCCTCCTGCTTCAGTGACTCCGTCCAGCCACCTCATTCTCTGTCGTTCCTTTCTTCTCTTGCCCTCAACCTTTCCCAGCATTAGGTTCTTCTCCAGTGAGTCCTTCCTTCTCATTAGGTGGCCAAAGGATTTGAGTTTTAGCTTCAGGATCTGGTCTTCTAAAGAGCAGTCAGGGTTGATCTCCTCTAGGACTGACCGGTTTGATCACCTTGCAGTCCAAGGGACTCGCAGGAGTCTTCTCCAGCACCAGAGTTCAAAGGCTTCAATTCTTTGGCGCTCAGCCTTTCTTATGGTCCAACTTTCACAGCCATAGATTGCAACTGGGAAGACCCAACAGAATACATACCAAATAAACAGACGCTTTGAAAAGTCCCGACAGGCCATAAAAGCAGCCATCTCAAAGGGAGACGTTGATAAGACGGTCAACAGAGAGAAAACTCAGTGACAACAAGGAAACATGACAGCTAAAGGATTGAAACAAGCCCACAGTCGTACAAAATAATCTGAGAGAACTAAGGAATCCGTTCTTGGGGTGGTGAAATGAACCTCAATTTGTAAAAGTCAGTTTTCTCTGACCTGATAAACACTCTGATATAATCCATCTTTTGGAATTGTCCGGAGAATGTTGGGAGTGAGGTGCAAAAGAGCTGCAATCACAAAGACATGCTTATCAGATGGAAATTAGCAAGATAACCATTCAGGTTATTTTTATTTTGTTTTTCTCAGCCGGGACCAACAGTGCCTCCCCCCCATGGACTCCTCTATTGTCTTTTGGGATGCACAAGCTGAGATGTTTCCTTTATTTCTTCTAAACAAGAATTGACGGCCAAGAGCCAATCTCAGCTTTTTATTTCAATGGTGTCAAATTGCCTGGGAACTTGCATTATAGGTAGTGAAACTGATCAAGGAGAAATGAGAGATTTTCTGAGAAATGAGAACAGTCAACCAATGGAACAGTTTGCCTTCAGATGTTGGGGGAGCTTCATCACTGGAAGCTTTCAAGAAGAGACTGGACAGCCATCTGTCAGAAGTGGTGTAGGGTCTCCTGCTTAGGTGGAGGACTAGATGACCTACAAGGTCCCTTCCAACTCTGTTATTCTATTCTATTCTATTCTGTTCTGTTCTGTTCTGTTCTGTTCCGTTCCGTTCCGTTCTGTTCCGTTCCATATATTCTATTCTATTCTATTCTATTCTATTCTATTCTATTCTATTCTATTCTATTCTATTCTATTCTATTCTATTCTATTCCATTATTCTATTCTATTCTATTCTATTCTATTCTATTCTATTCTATTCTATTCTATTCTATTCTATTCTATTCTATTCTATTCTATTCTTATTCTTTCCTATTCTCCATTCCATTCCATTCCATTCCATTCCATTCCATTCCATTCCATTCCATTCCATTCCATTCATCTAGTCTAGTTTAGTCTAATCCTTGAATTATGACCATAATGGAGCCTGCACTTTACAGTCCTAAGTCATGAGGGACATAAAGTGGGTGGGTCACGTGACTGACCCGATTATATGTCTTTTGGGGGATAGTCATTAAGTGAATGCAGCAGTCACTAAGCAAAGCCATGGTTCACTATAGGCTGGTTTTGCCATTTTGAGACAGGCGATCAATGGCAATGTTTTGATGTTCACATATCTTAGAGCTGTTAAGGTTGGGAAATACCGTTCTATGGAGTTTTGTAGAACTTTCTTGACTTAAAAGTCCAGCTCTTATGCTCAGCCACGGTTTGCCTTTGTGCAACATGCCAAACCCTAAATCGTGGTTTATAAAGCACGGGAGGGGCTGCATTACCACTGTGTCAATCATGGTTTCACCCTGATCTAAGCTTAACGCTCTTATACGAAATACTGGGGAAGCCTCGATTTGCCACTAAGCTCCATTGCATAGGGCAGGGGGTCTTCAAACTTGGCCCTTTGATGACTTGTGGACTTCAACTCCCAGAATTCCTTACCCAGCGTGCCTGGCTGAGGAACTCTGGGAGTTGAAGTCCACAAGTCATCAAAGGGCCAAGTTTGAAGCCTCCTGGCACAGGGACTCAGGTAATTCCACGCCTGAAACTACCTCCCCCACAACCCCTCGCGGCAATGGGGGGGCTCTTTCCTGGGATTAGACACCTAAGTGCCTGATTGATTTGCCTCCTCAAGCGCCCAGGGAGAAAAAGCAGCGGCTTTTTGTTGAGGGGGGAGGGAACGCGTTAAGTATCCCTGTTGTTCTGGATGGCGCGGGGAAAAAAAAAGGATTGACGGGCCCGCTCACAATCAGGCGCCAAGGGCACCCTCCGCGCTCTGAGAACGCATGCGCGCCGCGGCCGGCCGGGAAGGGGCCTAAGGACCGGAAGAGGCGGGCTTAGCGCCATCCCGCCCCGCACCCCCTTGTCATTGGCGGCCCCGCTGGAGGCACCGCAGGGACGGCGGCGATGTCTTGCTGCGGAAGCGGCGCCGGAGGCCTCGGCCGCCTCCTTTTCCTCCGTAAGTGGGGGTTGGGGGGGTGGCGGGCGGGTGACGGGCCGAAGGGGGGGGGAGGCTTCCTCTTCCGGCCGCGCTCACGTGACCGCGAGGGAGATCGGGGGGGGGCCGCCCTCCCGACAGGGTGGATGGGTGGCTGTTTGGGGTGAGGGACTGCAGGCTCCATAATGCCCACCGGTGGTGTGTCTCTCTCTCTCTCTCCTTTTCCCCTCCCCCCCACCCGCCCCAGTCTGCCAGCGTGGCCCACCCTTTCCCGAGCTTTGGACTACAATTCCCATCGTCCCCAGCCAGCCTCAACTTACCTGTTACGTTGGGGTGACATATTCCCTCCCCCTCCCCCAATCCTCCCCAGCAGGCCCGGCCTTTTCCCTCCTGCCCACATTGGAGCATCTTTTCCCCCCTTCAGGCTCCCTGAACTACAACTCCCATCATCCCCAGCCAGCCTCAGCTGTTACGTTGGGGCGACCTATTCCCTCCCCCTCCCCCAATCCTCCCCAGCAGGCCCGGCCTTTTCCCTCCTGCCCACATGGGAGCATCTTTTCCCCCCTTCAGGCTTCCTGAACTACAACTCCCATCATCCCCAGCCAGCCTCAACTTACCTGTTACGTTGGGGCGACCTATTCCCTCCCCCTCCGCCCCAATCTTCCCCAGCAGGCCCGGCCTTTTCCCTCCTGCCCACATGGGAGCATCTTTTCCCCCCTTCAGGCTTCCTGAACTACAATTCCCATCATCCCCAGCCAGCCTCAACTTACCTGTTACGTTGGGGCGACATATTCCCCCCCCCCAATTCTTCCTAGTATAGGCCCGGCCTTTTCCCTCCTGCCCACATTGGAGCATCTTTTCCCCACCAGCCTGGGGCCTTTCTCCCCCACTTCAGGCACCCTGAACTACAACTCCCATGATCTCCATGGCTGCTTCTCTCTCCTTCTGTGACCCTCCTTTAAAAAAAATTTTAAAAAAAAATTATATCATTCCCTGTGCCTGGGAGTTGGGCGGGAGCGAAGAGGAGGGTGTGGGAAGAGGGTCGTTTTGGGATCCCATCCGGAGTCTTCACCTGGAGGAACCTAAAACCCAGAATAAAATCAAATGAATGAATGAATTAAAAATCTGCACTGAACTCGCTGAGGTGCATTTGTGAGTTTTGTTAGGCTTTCAAGCTGCAAAGGCAATGTGTCCTCTTTGCCTTATTATTACATGATTATTCTTGTGGAAAGGAATAGACTCTCATCTATTTGGATACAGGTAGCCCTCAATTGAGGGACGCGGTGGCTCAGTGCGTTAGGACGCTGAGCTTGTCAATCAGACGGTCGGCAGTTTGGCGGGTCGAATCCCGAGTGCCGCGTAGCAGAGTGAGCGCCTGTTACTCATCCCAGCTTCTGCCAACCTAGCAGTTCGAAAGCACATAAAAAATGCAAGTAGAAAAATAGGGACCACTCCGGTGGGAAGGTAACAGCATTCCGTGCGCCTTTGGCGTCTAGTCATGCCGGCCACGTGACCACGGAGACGTCCTTGGACAAGCGCTGGCTCTTCGGCTTTGAAACGGAGATGAGCACCGGCCCCTAGAGTCGGAAACGACTAGCACACGGGGGAACCTTTACCTTTACCTTACCTTTAGCCCTCAATTTACAACCACAACTGAGTCCAACATTTCTGTTGCTAAGTGAAACGGTTGTTCAGTGATCCCAAAGGTGCCTTTTCAGGAGGCAACTGGACTTTCTTGGTTTTTTTTTTGAAGACGTTTCACTTCTCATCCCAGAAGCTTCTTCAGTTCTGACTGGATGGTGAGGAATGGAAGGATTTATACCCCTGGCGGATAGCTGGTCATTTGCCTTCTTTTAGGGAGTTGTTGAGGCCACCTGGGGGTTTTGTCTCTGTAAACCCCAACAATTCTCTACAAGAAGGCAAACGACCGGCTGTCTGCAAGGAATATAAATCCTTCCATTCCGCATCATCCAATCAGAGCTGAAGAAGCTTCTGGGATGAGAAGCGAAACGTCTTCCAAGAAAAACAAGGAAGACCAGTGGCCTCCTGAAAAAAGCATCTTTGGGAAAACCGTTCCCTGGATGGCTGAGAATCTCCATGGACAGTTGTTCAGTGATCTATGCCCATTTTAATTTAATTCCATTTATAATTTATTTCACGACCTTCCTTGCCACAGTGGTTAACTGAATCACTGCAGTTGTGAAGTTGGTAACACGGTTGTTAAGTGAGTCGGCCTTCCCCATTGACTTGGATTGTCAGAAGGTTGCGAAACGGGATCACTTGACCTTGGGGCACCGCGACCGTCATAATCAGTTGCCAAGCGGCCGGATTTTGAACACGTAACCATGGGGATGCTGTAATGGTCAGTAAGTGTGAACAATGGTCATAAGTCCCTTTTTCCAGTGCTGTAACTTTGAATGGTCACTAAACGAACTGTTGTAAGTCAAGGACTTACCTGTAGATGGAATCTATTCAGAGAGCCAGTTTTGTTTAGTGGTTAAAGCACCCAGTTAAAAAAACAAGTGGTGAGTTCTAGTCCTGCCTTGGCTATGAAAACTTGACTGGGTGTGTTTCGGCCAATCACCAGGATATGGTGAGTTCTAGTCCTGCCTTAGATACGAATGCCGACTGGGTAACTTTGAGCCCATCAGCAGGAGAAAGTGAGTTCTAGTTCCGCCTTAGGCATGAATGCTGGCTGGGTGACTTTGGGCCAATCACCAGGAGACGGTGAGTTCTAGTTCTGCCTTAGGCATGAAAGCCGGCTGGGTGACTTTGGGCCAATCACCAGGAGACGGTGAGTTCTAGTTCTGCCTTAGGCATGAAAGCCGGCTGGGTGACTTTGGGCCAATCACCAGGAGACGGTGAGTTCTAGTTCCGCCTTAGGCATGAAAGCCGGCTGGGTGACTTTGGGCCATTCACTCTCTAGCTCAATTCACCATATAGAATTGCTGCTGTGAGGTAAACAGGAGGAGGAAGGCATATTAGGTATGCTTGCAGACTTGAATTACTTACAAGTGATTAAAAATCAGGATAAAATCTAATCAACAAGCAAGCCTGTAATTACTGCAGAGGTGATGTAGTCTCGGACTGCAGACCACATGTGTCCTCCTCCACTGAGATCCTTAAAAGTAGGATGGGGATAAATATTTGGTTTGTTGTGGTTGACTTGGAGGGCGGAGTGGTTGGGACCTATTTAATAATTAAAAGTCACCCCCTGGTTGCAAAAGAGTGGTCTGAACCTACATTGCTGGGAAGTAGAATTGTCATTCCTTTAATTATTGCTTCTCTTTACTTGGGATTGATTCTTACGCATGTTCCTAGAGCTGCTGTGTTTGTTCTTCTTCTAGGCTTAGGGTGCATTTGGTGTCTTTAACCTAAACCAGGGCTAGGCAACCTTGGCTCTTTTATGACTCGTGGACTTCAACTCCCAGAATTCCTCAGCCAGCCGTGCTGAGGGGAAAGGGAGAGGTTTCCAAGCTGAGCCACGTTGGCTCAGGAATTCTGGGAGTTGAAGTCCACGAGTCATAAAAGAGCCAAGGTTGCCTACCCCTGACCTAATCCGTTCACAGTGTGCTGAAGTGATCTTTTGGCTTCTGTATCGTGCATCCTTAGAAAGTCCACAAAGTTATAGTTTGTTTGAAAGAAAAGCAATTTTTTTAAAAAAAATATAGGATTTTTGTTTGAATCCCGACAGAACTATTGCATCCAGAGTATCTGCAGAGAACTGGAACTGGTTACATTCATTTCTAGAATTGTGCTAAGTTGGTACCCCCACTGTGGTCAACTAGGCAAACAGTGTGTGCAATACCATAAAAAAAGAGATTATTTTGTTTGCAGATGGGGCTGGACGCTTGGTAAAAGTAACAAGCTGTTGTATGGCAATTCTGGTTGGAAAGTTTAGCTTGGGTATATGCGTGCAAACTAGTTCTTCTTCCCAAAACATTCAACTCCTATTGGGCTTATTTGTACTTATAAAATGCAAATACAATTGTCAGTCTGTGTCTGAGAATCTCCAAATCACATTTGCTTATTTAACTCTTAAAGCTGTTGACCTGCATTCCCTCTCTTTCTTAAACAACAAAATAAAAATGAATTGGCAGTATGAAAGTTCAGTTCCTGGCTAAGTACTATGTGGGGCAAAGGTACAAGTCTTAATTGTTCTATCAGGGAACATGCTACTGACACTGGAAGAATACTAAGTAAGCGTTGGGTGAGAGCAGAGGTCTTCAGCCTTGGAATTTTTAAGACTCGTGGACTTCAACTCCCAGAATTCCACAGCTAGCAGAGCTTCACACCTTAACATTCTTAGCCTGTTTCAGTCTCTTTGATGTAATTCACATTTGGCTAGAGAATTAGTGAAGACTTTTGACCAGCCTTTTTTAAACCTGAGTTCTCCTATATAACAGAGTGAGCGCCTGTTACTCATCCCAGCTCCTGCCAACCTAGCAGTTCGAAAGCACATAAAAATGCAAGTAGAAAAATAGGGACCACTACGGTGGGAAGGTAACAGCGTTCCGTGCGCCTTTGGCGTCTAGTCATGCCGGCCACATGACCACGGAGACGTCCTCGGACAAGCGCTGGCTCTTCGGCTTTGAAACGGAGATGAGCACCGGCCACTAGAGTTGGAAACGACTAGCACGCATGTGCGGGGGAACCTTTACCTTTTACCTTTTACTCTCCTATATGTACAGAGCCAGATCTTCGAAATGTTGCTTTCCCCCCCTTTTTCTGGAGTTTTAAGAAATGCCATTAATTGTGCAGACACAAGTGTCCACCTTGTGTCCAGCAACTGACCCGGGGCTGCATTCTCCAGTCTACTCTTCTCCCTCCCAACTCTGCTTATGAAAACAAGATGGCAAACTTTGTACGGTGAAACACGGTGGAATCGAGTTCCTGATCTTATACTGTTGCCCGACATTGGAGAGCCTGGCTCCTTTCCTCATCTACACGATTTGTAGGTCGTTCTTAAAATCAGGTTGCAATTGCAAGCGTCGGCTCTTTTTTTAATGGGTCGAAATTAAAATAGGTTTTTATATTGCAGCGTGCTGGGGCGATCAGAACGATAAGGAACTTGGAGGAAGGCATTGCAGTTGTGTACTTCAATGAGGTTGGGTGGGTTACGCATCACAAGGGGGCAGCCGCACAAGTGGAGATGGCTTAAGCCAGTGATGGTGAACCTTTTAGAGACCGAGTGACCAAGCTGCAACCCCAAACCCACTTATGTATCGTCGGGTGCCGGGTGGGCATGGCCCATTGGGTGGGCATGGCTGTGGTGGTAACGGCAGACTGGATGGGACTAAAAAGTTCAATCAATTCTAACTTTGCGAGAACTTTCCCCCCCCCCCCTGTGAGAAGTTGAAATTGATTGATTGATTGAACCTTTTTTTTTGCACACAGCAGCGGAGGCCTAAAACGAAAAGGTTTTATAAAACCCAGCTGAAGGCCTAGGACTGGGGCGACGGCGCACGTGCCCACAGAGAGGGCTCTGCGTGCCACCTGTGGCACGTGTGCCATAGATTCGCCACCACGGGCTTAAGCTTAAACAACTCAGAACACAATCCGTGAAAAGGAGCTGTGGTGGGCACAATGCTTAGAATGCAGTTTTGCAGGTTCATTCTGCCCATTGCCAGCAGTTCGATCCTGACCGGCTCAAGGCTGACTCAGCCTTCCATCCTTCTGAGGTCGGTAAAATGAGGACCCAGATTGTTGGGGGGGTCAATATGCTGACTCCGTAAACCTCTTAAGAGGGCTGTAAAGCCCTGGCATATAAGTCTAAGTGCTATTAAGAAGGAAATATGGTATTGGGTTTTACATATCTTAAGGGCGGCGAGGATGGGGTATGCTCGATCTTGGAAGGCAAATCATACCCCGCCGGATGAAGTTATAATTAGGAGAATACTTGATTGTGCAGAAGCAGACACATTGACCAAGAAGTTGAAGGGTAAAGAAGAGACACCAGCATTTCTATCATGGAATAAATGGTATATTTGGATGGATAAAAGATTAAAGAAATGAGGGTGGCTTGGAGGTTGGTCAAAAATGAAGTGACATAGTTTTTTGTTAATGAATAAGCTTTGGAGTTGGATGGTTATAAGAGACTTAATGAGTGGAATATAATAGTTGAGAAGTAGATATAATTTGAAATTTTTGAAATGTTTTTTCAATTTTTTGATTTCTTCGTTTTCTGTATATTGTAAATGTTTTTTTTTTGTCTTTGTTGGTGTATGGTGTGTTTTTAACACGAAATGTAAATAAAGATTTATTTTAAAAAAATAAGTCTAAGTGCTATTGCTATTGCTAGAAGGAAATAAGCTACTGCTAAAACATGGGGCTGCGGAAGGAATGGTGTGTGTGTGTGTGCCTCACGTTGTTCAGACTTGGCAGGATTAGCCAGCATCCTGACTTCAGGCCCTCTTACCAGACTACGCAAAACACACCGGCGTGGAAAAAGCAAAAGGGACAGATTCTCTCTTAGAAGAGTCTTACTACCTTGGTGGAGACAGGTGCCCACCCCTAGACCTGTGGTAAAGCCAAAGGAAAAAGTTAAATTAGCCCAAAATGGGGCTTAGGCCCAGATGTTTGGGGTAGCATCGTCACAAAATTAATACGGCAGCATCAAGAGAAAAGACTTGAGATTCATCAAAAAAAAGAGGAGGAAGAGTGGCTTTGGAGGGAGGGGGAAAAAAAAGAATGATAGGCTGGAATGGGAAAGAAGAGAAAGAGAGGCTGGAAGAGAAGGATTTAGGGGCTGACAGACCTACTTAAGGGGATACAGTCACCAGAAGAGGCACATTCAACTCTAGAAGTCTTCAGAACATCTAGAGTGGCGGGGGTGGGTGGGTGGTGGTGGTCTCAAAGACCATAAAAATTCCCAAGTTGCTAGACAAATGCATGTGTGCCTTCTTCCATAACTCCATGCTTAAGGTTAAGAGTTTGATCAGAAGTATTTCAGGTCCTCCAAGCACTTCAGAATCATCGAGTTTTAGACCTCCTGCCCAGACTGGTGAAACTATGGACTACTGTTTAACACAGGGGTGGGCAACCTTGGCTCTTTGATGACTCGTGGACTTCAACTCCCAGAATTCCTGAGCCAGCACACCTCAGCTTGGAAATCTCTCCTTTTCCCCTCAGCGTGGCTGGCTCAGGAATTCTGGGAGTTGAAGTCCACGAGTCATAAAGCGGCCTAGGCCTAGGCCAGGGTTAGGCAACCTTGGCTCTTTTATGACTCGTGGACTTCAACTCCCAGAATTCCTGAGCCGGCATGGGGAATTATAGCCGCTTCATGACTCGTGGTCTTCAACTCCCAGAATTCCTGAGCCAGCATGGCTCAGCTTGGAAATCACACCTTTTCCCCTCAGCATGGCTGGCTCAGGAATTCTGGGAGTTGAAGTCCACGAGTCATAAAGCGGCCTAGGCCAGGGTTAGGCAACCTTGGCTCTTTTATGACTCGTGGACTTCAACTCCCAGAATTCCTGAGCCAGCATGGGGAATTATAGCCGCTTCATGACTCGTGGTCTTCAACTCCCAGAATTCCTGAGCCAGCATGGCTCAGCTTGGAAATCACACCTTTTCCCCTCAGCATGGCTGGCTCAGGAATTCTGGGAGTTGAAGTCCACGAGTCATAAAGCGGCCTAGGCCAGGGTTAGGCAACCTTGGCTCTTTTATGACTCGTGGACTTCAACTCCCAGAATTCCTGAGCC
Organism: Vipera ursinii; assembly: GCF_947247035.1. Taxonomy (NCBI): domain Eukaryota; kingdom Metazoa; phylum Chordata; class Lepidosauria; order Squamata; family Viperidae; genus Vipera; species Vipera ursinii. Next base: position 72,180,635 of record NC_139521.1, read on the forward strand.
GGCATGGGGAATTATAGCCCCTTCATGACTCGTGGACTTCAACTCCCAGAATTCCTGAGCCAGCATGGCTCAGCTTGGAAATCACACCTTTTCCCCTCAGCATGGCTGGCTCAGGAATTCTGGGAGTTGAAGTCCACAAGTCATAAAGCGGCCTAGGCCAGGGTTAGGCAACCTTGGCTCTTTTATGACTCGTGGACTTCAGCTCCCAGAATTCCAGAGCCGGCATGGCTCAGCTTGGAAACTCCTTTTTCCCTCAGCATGGCAGGAAGGTTGCCTACCCCTTTAACACATTAAAATTTCAGAAAATTCCGTTTTGATTTTGTTTCTATTTTTCTTTTTTTTTAATATGAGTTTCGGAGCACGGATGTAGCTTGGAGACTCCCTTCACTGCGTTTTCTAATATGAAGTTCCCCCTATTAACTCCGGTCAAGTCAGCTTCCAACTTTTTCTACTCACTTATTCCAACACGCTTAAAAAGAAGGAAAAAAAGCACGGCACTTTTCCTATAATTTTCAAGCAGCTTAAGCTGCTCGAAATTTTGCAGATATTCTGGAAGTGAATAATTTATTGTAATTCTTCATTCCTCCCCTCCTCCCCCCCCCTTTTAAAAATTTTTAGTGCAGAAGAATGGAGTACGGCAATGTTCGTATTCAGCCACAAGGAAAAATATGTACATCACTAAAGATACGAAGGTTATTTGTCAAGGTTTCACCGGCAAACAGGTAAGTGCTCAAATGGCCAATTTCTTGTACCTTTGCTCATGTTGTGTATCAGTAGCTTTTGCCCTACGTTTGTGAGAAGCTTAGAATTCCTTATCAGGACTTCCTTGTTGCAGAGATCAGAAGTCCTTACTATCGGTTGCTTAGCGACTGTTTGAAGTTTACAAAGAACCCCAAAAGGGATTTATGACCCAAATCTGAAGTACTGATGGTCTGTGTTTCTCTTTCTCACTCTCTCTCTCTCTCTCTTTTCTCTGTCTCTTCTCTTTCTCTCTTTCTCTTTCTGTCTCTCTTCTCTTTTTCTCTTTCTCTTTCTTTCTCTCTCTCTCTCACATACACACACACAATCACAAGACTGCACTTCAGGGACTCAGCAACAGAACTGCATTTACAGTTGTTTGCAGTGTCCCCCACAGTCACCTGGCTACATTTTGCAACTGTTTTACAACTGTTTGCTTAATGACTGCAGTATTTGCTTAACGACTTCAGGGATTCACACCACAACCTTCGCCAAATTGTACAGTTGGGTCACTTCCCCAAGCGACTCATTTTGCGACCGTTGCAATTTACAGTCATAGTGGGCAGGCTGCTGCAAATGCCTGCATTTCCTTGACTGTGTTTTTTTTATGAGGGTTTTGCCGAAAATCAGCACTGGCATCCAGTTTTCAGCAAAACTGGCCCATAAAAAAAACACAAGTTTGTTTTACAGTCATGCCCTTTGCTTTAGGACCCCTGCTAAAAAATAAAAGATCATAAAATTGGATCAAATCACATGGGTGACCCATTTTGCGACCATTATGACTTACAGCCATAATGGGAAAGCTCCATTATGGTCGTAAATCTCAGACTACCTGTATGTGGGTTCATATCTTGGCTTTCATTGTGCAATTACAGCGGGGTTCTCCCCCCTTCACTTAGAACAGCCTGGCTTTGTCAGGGCTCCTGGCCAATCACCAGGAGACTGGGAGTTCTAGTCCTGAATTAGGAATGAAAACTGGCTGGGTGGCTTGGGAACCAGTCAACAGGAGACGGTGAGTTCTAGTCCCACCTTAGGCATGAAAGCCAGCTGGGTGACTTTGGGCCAATCACCAGGAGATGGTGAGTTCTAGTCCTGCCTTAGGCATGAAAACCAGCTGGGTGACTTTGGGCTAATCACCAGGAGACGGTGAGTTCTAGTCCTGCCTTAGGCATGAAAGACAGCTGGGTGATTTGGGGCCAGTCACCAGGAGACTGGGAGTTCTAGTCCTGAATTAGGAATGAAAACTGGCTGTGCAGGACCAATGTTCTTACTACTTGCCTAACTCATTCTCCCCACCACCTCCCTCCCTCCGTTGAAATCGACTGTGCTTTTATGTTTGTACCTCCCTCGCAGGGCACTTTCCACAGTCAACAGGCCTTGGAGTACGGCACCAATTTAGTAGGAGGGATTTCGCCGGGCAAAGGGGGCAAAACTCACTTGGGACTTCCGGTTTTTAATTCCGTCGAGGAGGTAAGATCGCTGAACCTTACGCCAAGCACTGTCTCGCCTTTCCTGTCCTTGCCGCGGTGTCTCTACGAGGCAGCTTTTAAAAGTAGTGGCAAACTTTGTCAATACAGAGTTATCAGGTGTTTGAACCCCATCATGCAAACTCTGTTCAGCTAAGATTGGTTGTGATGGAAGAGAATATTTGTAGCTCAGGGCTGAACTGTGGGGGTCCTGGGTGCTCTCTGGAAACCTGGTGCTTTTCTTGCATGCAGACATTTTATTACCAAATTGGGTAACATCATCTGTGCTAGAAGAGGGTGGGGGTTTGCGGAATGGAGGAGAGGAGGAAGAGGACTGTGGGGTCCTTGGTGTTCTCTGAGCTTGGTGGTTTTCTTGCAGATCCCTCATTATCCACCTAGGTAACATCATCAGTGCTAGAAGGGGTGGTTATCTTGTTTGTCTGAGTTGATCAGCCATCAGCAGGCGCATCGAGATAAACAACGTCTACATGCCATTCAAAAGAGCCGGTTATAAAGCGAAAAGACCTCCTCGTCAGCCATCAGCAGCCGGATAAGCAGAGATCAACACTTAAGATTAATACTAGACCAACAATAAAAGAGTAAACAAGACCCCAATCAAGGAACTACCAACTCAGGCGAGCAAGCTAATAGTAAACAACAGCCTAATCAAGGAAGCACCCAGAAGCTTCTCACCCAAACTGACAGGGCAGGCCACTAGTGTATAAAGACAGCCTTCCGTCACTGATGGAGGTTACCTAAGATTGGTAATGAAACGTCTGCAAGAAAACGCCTTAAGGTTGGCTGCCTGTGCATTTGCTGGCTGAAGTTAACATGCTGTCTTTACCTTTAAGGTCCTGAATTTTTTGAAATCAGATGCTTGGAAAGATAGTTTTCACCTGCCTAGTCCCTAACTTAAATTTCTGAGTTTTTGTGCGCGCTCTCTGTCCCTCTCCCTCCCTCCCTCCCTCCCTCCCTCCCTTCTCTCTCTCTCTCTCTCTCTCTCTCTCTCTCTCTCTCTCTCTCTCTCTCTCTCTCTCTCTCTCTCTCTCTCCTCTCTCTCTCCTCTCTTTCTCCCTCTCTCTTCTCTCACTTCTCTCTCTTCTCTCTCTTTCTCCCTCTCTCTTCTCTCTCTTTCCTCTCTGGCCCCCCACAAAGCCTCAGAAAGAAGGACAGTAGCACCTTTTCAGCATGACTTATCATCTTTAGATTTCCCTGTCATTTGTAATCTTCGAGCAGATTTCATAAACAAAAATATCCATTCTTCTTTGTCTTGGTTTCATTACAGCCGATTCATTTGTTAATTGGTTCGTGGACCTTTTTAAAAAGACAATTGCTTGTTTCATACGCCTGTTAACAACAATAACCTGCATTTTACTTGGTTTTTCTTTTTTAACCATCAGGGTAGGAATAAAATGGGGAAGAGTGGGTAGGAGGCGATTAAACTGAAATGTAAGTTTGTCAAGGTGCGTACCAAGAATATTTCCCAACAGAGTGAGGAGTGTGTTGTTCACTCGGAATTTTTTTAGCTCCTCGGGTTGTTGCAGAACCAGTCTCAAGAATAAAAAGTGGGCAGAGCGTCTAATTCTCAATCCTGCCAAGACTGAGTGGCTGTGCATACCGGCATCTCGGGCTAACCAAAGCATTCCACCTTTAACGATGGGGATGAGGTGTTACCGCCCGTTGATAGGGCTCGCAACTTGGGCGTCCTCCTTGACTCCCGGCTCAATTTTGAAGATCATATAGGAGCCATGACCAGGGGGGATTTTGCCCAGGTTCGCCTGATGCGCCAGTTGCGACTCTACCTGGACTGAGATGCCCTATGCACAGTCACTCATGCGCTCGTGACCTCCCGTTTAGACTACTGCAACACTCTCTACATGGGGCTGCCCTTGAGGACCACTTGGAGGCTTCAGCTGGTGCAGAATGCGGCCGCGCGAGTTGTGATGGGGGTTTCCCGATACTCCCATGTAACACCTCTCCTCCGCGAGCTGCATTGGCTTCTGGTTGCCCTCCAGGTGAGATTCAAGGTGCTGGTGATGACCTATAAAGCCCTAAATGGCTTGGGTCTGGGATATCTGAGGGAACACCCGCTGCCGGCATCGTTCCCTTCGTCCAGTGCGCTCCCACAGGGAGGGTCTTCTCAGGGTGCCGCCGGTAAAAGATTGCCGGCGGGTAACACCCAGGGGGAGGGCCTTCTCAGTGGGTGCGCCTGCCCTCTGGAACCAGCTCCCCGTGGAGCTGAGGACTGCCCTCGACCTCCGTTCATTCCGCCGGGACCTGAAGATCTGGCTCTTCGAGCTCTCTGGCCCAGGCTGAGAATTTTAATTTTAATTTTAATTGGGGTTTTTTACTTTTTCAGGGACTGTTATAATCTTTTTAATTGTTTTTAACTTTTGTATTTCTTGTTTTAATTACCCTGTTAACCGCCCTGAGTCCTTCAGGAAAGGGCGGTATACAAATCCAATTAAATCAATAAATAAATAATTCTATAATTACACCCTCCTAACTTGGAATTGGTTGCTCAGATTTTAACAGGGCCGTGTGAAACATTCAGAAGAGCGCTTTGCAAGATAAGGTTAACATGAATCAAATTGTTCAAGCAGCCACATCTTTTGCAAAGCTCTTGGGCTGGTTTGACCCCACCCCTGCAGCTTTCTTTGCCCATGTGTGCCAACACAGCCACTTGTCCCTTGCGTGCAGAGGTGGATGCTGAGAGCCAGAGATGGCTTTTAAAGCAGCTGTGTGAATTTCAAAGATGCAGCTACTTTAATGATACAAAAAAAGAGGTATTTTGCTTGCAAGACATTACGAGCCGTTTCCTTCAAACACTTTCCAGACCCCTAGATTTGCAGGAAGCCTTCACATTACGTTCTGTTTGGTCCTAAAAAAGTTGGTAGATCAATTTTTTTCCCCCCAACATAATGTTCTCTGTTGCTTTTAACACTCCTAATTCCGTGATGTCTGTGATGCTTTCTGAGGGTGGCGTATGCTGTATATGCAAGAGGATACCTATTGCACAGGATTTAGAGGCAAAAGATTGCACGATCACCAACGCTGCGTTTCAGATCAAGAAGTATTCGCGCAGTGCTTCTTGATCTGAACCTTGGGAGATTTGTCATTTCCTAACACGATGGAACAAGGGCAGTTAATATACAGTAGTGGCCAAAATTGTGGAAACCTTTTGGGAAAATTGTACAGTAGAAATGTCACCTTTGGTTAAGTTTCCACCAATTTTTCTTCTAATTTCTTCATAACTGTAGCCTTGTTCACTCAATAATACTATTTTACATTGCTTTCTGGGTGACCAGTCAACTCTTTGCACCATTGCTTTAATTTTATTACGTTTTACAAGCTCACTAAATGAAAGAATGCAAAAAAACCCCCCAACCAACTTGATAGCGATCACATCACACACTGACAAATGTCCTCCTCTCGGCTTCAATACATCACATCGATAACCGCATCCTGCTGTGATCTGATTGGCTCATTGCCAGAACAAGATGACACCCGATTGGCTCTCTCAACACTCGTGCTCATTGGCTACAATCAGAGGAAGGAAAGCTACCTGATATACAACCTCAGCAAGTTGTGCTTCCTTTTTCTGGTTAGTTGGCTATAACTTTTCCTAGAATACAGCACAGATAATCGAACAAACTTTGTTGCATTACGTTCTTGATTAAATTATCTTTTCATTGATAATTATGGCACTACTCCAAAAAAAAAGGGTGGTGTTATTAGCCATCACACCTCCAAAACACACTTTCCCCAAAACGTTTCCACAGTTTTGGCCACTACCTGGTGGTGCGGTGGTTAGATTGCAGTACTGCAGGCTAACTCTGTCCATAGTCTGGAGTTCGATCTGACAGGCTCCACTTCCATCCTTCCGAGGTCAATAAAACGAGGACCCAGATTTTTGGAGACAATATGCTGACGTAAACCACCCAGAGAGGGCTGTAAAGCACTATGGGGCTGTATACTGTATAGGTTTAATTGCTATTGCTATAACCAAAAGACTGGCCTGGGTCAATCATGTCACGCCATATGCCAGCTGGTGAATCTAGTCCAGGGGTAGGCAACCTTGGCTCCTTTATGACTCGTGGACTTCAACTCCCAGAATTCCTGAGTCAGCATGGCTCAGCTTGGAAACCTCTCCCTTTCCCCTCAGCGTGGCTGGCTCAGGAATTCTGGAAGTTGAAGTCCACCAGTCATAAAGCGGCCTAGGCCTAGGCCAGAGGTAGGCAACCTTGGTTCTTTTATGACTGGTGGACTTCAACTCCCAGAATTCTTGAGCCAACATGGGGGAACTATGGCCCCTTCATGACTCGTGGACTTCAACTCCCAGAATTCCTGAGTCATCATGGCTCAGCTTGGAAACCTCTCCTTTTCCCCTCAGCATGGCTGGCTCAGGAATTCTGGGAGTTGAAGTCCACGAGTCATAAAAGAGCCAAGGTTGCCTACCCCTGGTCTAGTCATTGGGATCTCTAAACAAGACAAGCGATCATCTCATCTATATCTTTACAAGAAGATCTTCCACTTGTATGTTTTTGTCCCTATTCTTTCCTACTCTGGGATAGACAAGTTTTGAATAAGGTTGCCTTCCATAATGTACCCACCTGTTTTATGCCCGCCCCTATCTGGGTCAGCTTCCTTCCCCACGGCATCTTGCAAGCATGTTTTGAGCATGGCCACGTAGCTAAACTATCTGAAAATTAGAAACTCTGATATCTTTCGAGGAAGGTTGGGTGTCCAACCTTCCAGCTTTTAACACTTGCGGACCTCAACTCCCAGAATTGCCCAGGAAAAATGGCTGGCTAGGAAATTTTGATAGTTGGAAGTCCACAAGTCTTCAAGTTTCCAGCGTCGGACATTTCAGCAGTTTTAAAGGCCCTCGACACAGGCAGTAAACTAATAAATGCTCTCATCGGCATCCCACAACAGATAAAGACAATTGTTGATCTTAAAAGAGTCATGCAAGTGTGATGGGCAGTATAGAGGTTTGATAGATAAAGTGAGGGCCAGCTTGGTGGAATGGTTAAGGTGCTGGCCTTGAAACCAGGAGACAGCGAGTTCTAGTCCCACCTTAGGCGTGGAAGCTGGCTAGGTGACTTTGGGCCAATCACCAGGAGACGGCGAGTTCTAGTCCCGACTTAGCCACGAAAGCTGGCTGTGGGTGACTTTGGACCAATCACCAGCAGACGGTGAGTTCTAGTCCTCCCTTATACATGAAAACCAGCTGAATGACTTTGGGCAAGTCATCAGGAGATGGTGAGTTGTAGTCCTGACTTAGCCACGAAAGCTGGCTAGCTGGCCTCGGGCCAATCACTAAGGGACTGAAATACTTCTGATATTCCAGCACTTCCATTTTCTTTTTAAGTTTGGAAGTATTTCAGAATCCTTTCTTCTCTAAGTCCCTTTTTTTTTTAAAAAAAGATTCCATTGTCCCTTAAAACAGTGGTCCCCGACCTTTCCATCTTTGCAATCTGGGGGGGGAGGGGAGGGGAGAGAGGATGCTTCCGCAGCCCGGTTCTGACGGTCCGTGGCTTGGTACAGGACCGCAGCTCGGGGGTTGTGGACCCCTGCCTTAGAGCAGCGGTCCCCAACCCTTTGGGGCACCAGGGACCGGTTCTGTGGAGAGAGGTTTTTCCACGGACCGGAGAGTGCGTGGTTTTGTGTCCTGCCTGCATCCTGCAGATGGGGCTTTGCTTGTTTGTGCGGACCGGTTGCTGGCATGCCGCAGCCCGGTACCGGTCCGCAAACCGGGGGTTGGGGACCCCTGCCTTAGAGCACTTAATCTACGCTGGAGAATTGCTTTCGGGATTTAAACACACCGTAAAATGCACGTGGGCCACGTACTTTACTGACCAGCTCTTTGCCAGTGGGTTGGTGGCCCAAACGTGCCAAATGGACTTAAGCCGGTGGGAGGGGAAGGAGGGGGTCAGGCCTGCTGCGGCATTATTTCAAGGAGGTGTTAAAGCAGAATGCGAATGTCTAATGCCAGATGTGTTCTTGCAGCATGCCGACTGCCTGACCGGAACAAGTGATTTTTTTTTTAAAACAGTGTGTTTGGATCGTAGGCTAAAGTAAAAACGGGAGCTACCGCCTCAGCCATATACGTGCCGCCGCCCTTCGCTGCCGCCGCCATCCACGAAGCCATTGACGCGGAAATCTCCCTTGTTGTGTGCATTACAGAAGGTATTCCCCAGCAAGACATGGTGCGCGTCAAGCACCGGTTGCTTCGCCAGGACAAGACTCGGCTGGTCGGCCCCAATTGCCCGGGAGTCATCAATGTAAGGGGGGGGGAGGCAAGGAAGCTTAAATAAGGGTGCTTGGGATACAGTAGAAGCCGGCGGGTGCTTCTGCCGTGAGATTGGTCGCCTGATGCCAGCTTAAGTGAGGTAGTAAAGGCATCGGAGTAGAACTCAGGGCCCACCCTCAGCCGTGGAATCATGAAGGTTGACGTCCTCTCCCTCCCTCCCTCCCGCTTCTCTCTCTCCCCGCTCTCCTTTCTTCTTCCTGTCCCTCTCTCTTCTCCCCTCTCCCTGTTCCTTGTCCCTTTTAACCTCCCTTTTCCCCTTCCCTCTTCCTTCTCCCCTCCCCTCCCCTTTCATCTCCCTCTCCCCTCCCCCTTTACCTGTCCTTCTCCCTTCTCCTCTCTCCCTCCTCCTTTGTCCCTTCTCCCTCTCCTCCTCCCCTCTCTCTTTCCCCTCCCCTTCTCTCCTCCCCTTCTGCTTCCTCCCTCTCTCCCTCTTCCTTGTCCCTTGTCCCTTCTCCCTCCTCCTCCCCTCTCTCTTTCCCCTCCCCTTCTCTCCTCCCCTCCCTCCCTTGTCCCTCTTCTCTTCCCTTCTCCCTTTCCCCTCCCCTTCTCTCCCTTCCCCCCTCCCTCCCTCTTCCTTGTCCCTTCTCCCTCTCCTCCTCCCCTCTTTCCCCTCCCCTTCTCTCCTCCCCTCCCTCCCTTGTCCCTCTTCGCTTCCCCTCTCCCTTTCCCCTCCCCTTCTCTCCCTTCCCCCCTCCCTCCCTCTTCCTTGTCCCTTCTCCCTCTCCTCCTCCCCTCTTTCCCCTCCCCTTCTCTCCTCCCCTCCCTCCCTTGTCTCTCTTCTCTTCCCCTCTCCCTTTCCCCTCTCCTTCTCTCCCTTCCCCCCTCCCTCTTCCTTGTCTTCTCCCTCTCCTCCTCCCCTCTTTCCCCTCCCCTTCTCCCCTCCTTCCCTCCATCTTCCTTGTCACTTCTCCCTCTCCTCCCCTCTCCCTTTCCCCTCCCCTTCTCTCTCCCTTCCCCCTCCCTCTTCCTTCTCCCTTGTCCCTTCTCCCTCTCCTCCTTCATCTCTTTCCCCTCCCCTTCTCCTCCCCTCCCTCCCTCTTCCTTGTCCCTCCCCTCCCCTCTCCCTTTCCCTTCCCGTTCTCTCTCCTCCCTCTTCCTTTCCCTTCTCCCTCTCCTCCTCCCCTCTACCTTTCTCCTCCCCTTCTCTCTCCCTTCTCCCCTCCCTCCCTCTTCCTTGTCCCTCTCCTCCTCCCCTCTCCCTTTCCCCTCCCTCTTTCCCTCTCATCCCTCTTCCACTCCCCTTGCCCCTCCATCTCCCCTTCCCTCTCCCCTCCCCTCCTATCCTCTTTTCTCTCCATCCCTTCTCCTTTTCCCTCCTCTCTTTTTCCCTCCCCTCCCCTCTGTCCCCTCCCCTCCATGCTCCCCCACCTGGCTGCAATCCAGTGCCTCCCCCTGGCTCAGATAAGTCTGCCCCTGTGTCCTCCATCGCAGGCTTCTTTTCTCCCCTTCCCTCCCCCCCATCTCCTCCCTCCATGCTCCCCTATCTTGCTGGCTCAGATCACCCTCTCAGCCCTTCAAGGGTTCTGTTATGAGGATAAGGTGAAGGGCGGCTTGAAATGAAGAAAAAAGTATAATATGAATCTTTTAAATCATGGCTATGCCAGTCTGCCCTTTGCAGGCTGGGTGGCTGTGATTCCTGGGTGGCTGTGATTCGATTCCGGTCCTTTTCACCTTCAGCCTATAATCTTGTTTCCCAGCTTGGCCTGGGGAAACTGAAATTCAAAACTCCAATTAGCTACCAGAGTGTCATTTGTTCGCCCAGGCTACGTTGACAGCACTGTTCAGACCACGGAAGATGGAGTGTGTTTTATAAACCAGCATTTCCCAAGCTGTGCTTTCTGGAACTTTTTGCACTGCATAAGCGAGTTCGTTAATTATAATAAAATGTTCTTGGGGGAAAAAAAAAGCTTGATTAGCACCACGTACACGGGTGGACAGTCAGTGAAAAAAAAATCAAAACGCCAGAGATTCTGTAGCAAATGCCTGGGAAATCCTGAAGCCTTAACAAAGAGACGCTTTGTATTTCTAGAAAGCACACCACAGTGGGTTTTGAATAACTTGTGCGACTTTTTTTATTTAAAAAAAGACCTACCGTATTTTCCGGAGTATAAGACGACTTTTTAACCCATGAAAATCATCTCAAAAGTTGGGGGGTCGTCTTATACGCCCAGTCGTCTTATACGCCGGAAAATCAGTCGTCTTATACGCCGGAAAATTTTCAAGATTTTTCGTCTTATACGCCGGAAAATCAGCGAGCCCGGGAAGGCACGCCCTCTCCTCTCACTGTGGAGGAAGCAGGGCAGGCTGGCGTCTGGCGGGAGCCGGCAGGGCAGTCTTGCACACGCGTAGCCGGAGTGCGCGCGTGTGCAGGACTGCCCTGCCGGCTTTCGCCCGACGCTCTTCCCTCTTGAGGCAGCATCCCCAAGGACTCCTTAGGAGCCGGGGAGCGATGCTGCCTCAAGAGGGAAGAGCGTCGGGCGGGAGCCGGCAGGGCAGTCCTGCACACGCACGCACTCCCCGGCTGCTAAGGAGTGCTCCTTAACAGCGGGGAGCGCGCACGTGCGCAGGTCTGCCCTGCCGGCTCCCGCCAGACGCCAGCCTGCCCTGCTTCCTCCACAGTGAGAGGGAAGGGCGTGCCTTCCCGGGCTCGCTGATTTTCCGGCGTATAAGACGAAAAATCTTGAAAATCATCTCAAAAGTTGGGGGGTCGTATTATATGCCCAGTTGTCTTATACGCCCAGTCGTCTTATACGCCGGAAAATACGGTAAATCAAATCTGATCAAGTTTTTGGGTTCTATTCTGTTTTGTTTTGTTTTGTTTTTTTAGCCTGGAGCATGTAAAATTGGTATCATGCCTGGCCACATTCACAAGAAAGGAAGAATCGGTAAGTTCTGGAAAAAAAAGATAACAAGCTGCATGGGTTGTACATTTGAATTAACATCCGTATCTTAAAAATGCAGGGGGATAAATTCTACATAAATGAAACTGGACATCAGTTGATTAAGTTGATTTACCTAGCCCAGGGGTAGGCAACCTCGGCTCTTTTATGACTCAAGGACTTCAACTCCCAGAATTCCTGAGCCAGCACGGCTCAGCTTGGAAACCTCTCCCTTTTCCCTCAGCGTGGCTGGCTCAGGAATTCTGGGAGTTGAAGTCCACGAGTCATAAAAGAGCCAAGGTTGCCTACCCCTGGTTCTAAGTCGGGGACTTTCTGTATTAAATACAGTAGGGTGAATTATGCTGCCTCTTAGTGGGCAGAATGAGGATGCAAGAGATTTTACTAAATTATAGAATAGACTAGAGTACAATAGAATAGAATAGAATAGAATAGAATAGAATAGAATAGAATAGAATAGAATAGAATAGAATAGAATAGAATAGAATAGAATAGAATAGAATAGAATAGAATTAATAATAGAATAGAATAGAATAGAATAGAATAGAATAGAATAGAATAGAATAGAATAGAATTAATAGAATAGGATAGAATAGAATAGAATACAATACAATACAATACAATACAATACAATAGAAATACAATAGAAATACAATAGAAATAGAATGCAGAATAGAATAGAATGGAATAGAAATAGAAATAATACAAATAGAAATAATAGGAATAGAATAGAATAGAAATAGAAATAATAGAAATAGGAATAGAATAGAATAGAATAGAAATAGAATGCAGAATAGAATAGAATAGAATAGAAATAGAAATAATAGGAATAGAATAGAATAGAATAGAATAGAATAGAATAGAATAGAATAGAATAGAATAGAATAGAATAGAATAGAATCTGGAAGGGACCTTGGAGGTCTTCTAGTCCAGCCCCCTGCTCAAGCAGGAGAACCTATACCATCTCAGACAGGTGACTGTCCAGCCTCTTCTTAAAAAGCTCCAGTGAAGGAGCGCCCATGATTTCTGGAGGCAAGCTGTTCCACTGGTTAATTTGACATCACTATTAGGAAGTTTCTCCTTAATTCCAGGTTGCTTCTCTCTTTGGTCAGTTTCCAACCATTGTTTCTTGTCCGGCCCTCTGGTGCCTTGGAAAATAAGTCGTTGTCCTCTTCTTTTTGGCAGCCCCTCAAAATACTGGAACACTGCTATTATGTTATCCCTGTTTCTTCTTTTCTTTAGACTAGCCAGACCCAAGTCCCGTAGTCGTTCTTCATATGTTTTAGTCTCCAGGCCTTGGATCATCTTAGTTGCTCTTCTCTGAATTTTTTCCAAACTCTCAACATCTTTTTTGTGACATGGTGACCAAAATTGGTTAGCAGTATTCCTGGTGTGGGTCTCGCTAAGGTTTTTTTTTCTTTCCCCCAGAGCTTTTTTACCATTTTTGCAAAGCTCCATTTGTTCAAGAATCTGCCAGGCGTATGTTGAATTTGAGTTAAAAAAAACACCTGCCACTGATATATATGTCTGTGGAGATTCTCGAGTCATCCAGGACAGCTGTCTCAAAGGTGCTCCTTTTTTTAATCTCCAAAAGGCAATTAGACTGTTTTTTTTTTTTCTTTTTTTAGACCGATAGGCAATTTATTTTTAAAAACGGTGCTTCCAGTCCCAACTGACCTGGAGATCTTCGCTCATGCCTGTTTGTCACAATGGGGTTTGCTGGGCTATTGTAGATTCATTGCGAATCTTAAATCCAGGTAGTCCTCGACGTACGACCACAATTGCGCACAGGGTTTATGTTGCTAAATGAGACGTTTGCTAAGTGAGTTTTGTCCCATTTTACGACATTTGTTAAGTGAATCGTTGCAGTTGTTAAGTCAGCCACACCGTTGTTAAGTGAATCTGGCTTCCCCCTTGGCTTTTCACGTCAGAAAGTTGCAAAGGACGGTCACGTTACCCCAGGACACTGCGACCGTAATAAGTATGAATTGTCCGAATGTAAATCACATGACCATGGAGATGCTACGATAGTCATAAGTGTGAAAAATGGTCATAAGCCACTCTTTTCGGTGATGTCGTAACTTTGAGTGGTCACTAAATGAATTGTTGTAAGTTGAGGACCATCTGTACAGCATTCTTACGCTGCGTGTACAGGAAGTCCTCAACTTACAACTGATCACTGAACTTCTTCCGAGAGACTCGGGAAAAATAACCTACCCTGTCTTCAAAGTTACGACCACCCCGTCACACACACACCACACACAAACACACAGTCACATGATTGCATTTCAGGCGCCTGGCAACCTGATCATCATTTGCAGTCTCCTCTGTCACCAGAAAGTCAAATTTCAAAGTCTGGCACAATGAAAATCCGTAAGAATAATTTTGAAAGAGGCTGATTCGTCCGTTGCGTTGTAGGGACTCTATAAACCAACGATCAGCCCGATATTTCATTCCCCCCATTTCATTTATTTTTCCCAGGTATTGTATCCAGATCTGGCACTTTGACCTACGAAGCTGTTCATCAAACAACTCAAGTCGGATTGGGACAATCCTTCTGTGTTGGTGGGTTTGAAAGAGGCTCACTTCATGTGTAAGACCACAAATATGATTGTAGAAACTACATAGAGACACGTCCCCTCTTCCCTTCCATCTTAAAAGTGTATTTTGCAGACAATGAAGACAAAATAAATAAATAAATAGCAATCTCAGGGAAGAATTCTGGTCATTGAGGGTGAACTCTGCAATGTCCCTAGGGCAGGGCTAGGCAATCGTGGCTCTTTTATGACTCGTGGACTTCAGCTCCCAGAATTCCTGAGCCAGCATGGTTCAGCTTAGAAACCTCTCCCTTTCCCCTCAGCATGGCTGGCTCAGGAATTCTGGGAATTGAAGTCCACGAGTCATAAAGCGGCCTAGGCCAGGGGTTAGGCAACCTTGGCTCTTTTATGATTTGTGGACTTCAACTCCCAGAATTCCTGAGCCAGCATGACTCAGCTTGGAAACCTCTCTGTTTTCCCTCAGCATGGCTGGCTCAGGAATTCTGGGAATTGTCCACGAGTCATCAAAGAGCCAAGGTTGCCTACCCCTGGTCTAGTCTAATGAAAAGAAGGAACTGGATAGGTCTAGTCCAGGGGTAGGCAACCTTGGCTCTTTGATGACTCGTGGACAATTCCCAGAATTCCTGAGCCAACACGGCTCAGTTTGGAAACCTCTCCCTTTCCCCTCAGCATGGCTGGCTCAGGAATTCTGGGAGTTGAAGTCCATGAGTCATAAAGCAGCCTAGTCCTAGTCCAGGGGTAGGCAACCTTGGCTCTTTTATGACTCGTGGACTTCAGTTCCCAGAATTCCTGAGCCAGCGTGGCTCAGCTTGGAAACCTCTCCCTTTCCCCTCAGCGTGGCTGGCTCAGGAATTCTGGGAGTTAAAGTCCACGAGTCATAAAACAGCCAAGGTGGCCTACCCCTGCCCTAGAGCGGCCTTTGGAGATTCTTAGTCATCCAGGTCACGGTTGTCCCAAAGGTGCTTTTCCAGGAGGCAATTGGACCTTCTAAGGAACCGAAGTGAAGAAGCTTCTTGAATGAGAAGCGCAACGTTTTCAGGGGAATTTTTTTTTTTTAAAAGTACAGTTGCCTTTTGGAAAAGCACCTTTTGGGATGCCCATAGATGCATTCACAAAATATTCTGACTATATTTCTATATAGTGACAGTGGAAGAACGGGTATCTTTCTGATTTGACTTCGTGATGAAGTGGTGTTTGAAGCCAGTTCTGAGGAAGAGCCATGTTAAAATTGTAGGGTTTCATTGAGCTATGGTGCTGGAGAAGACTCCTGCGAGTCCCTTGGACTGCAAGGCGATCAAACCGGTCAGTCCTAGAGGAGATCAACCCTGACTGCTCTTTAGAAGGCCAGATCCTGAAGCTAAAACTCAAATCCTTTGGCCACCTAATGAGAAGGAAGGACTCACTGGAGAAGAGCCTCATGCTGGGAAAGGTTGAGGGCAAGAGAAGAAGGGGACGACAGAGAATGAGGTGGCTGGATGGAGTCACTGAAGCAGGAGGCGTGAGCTTAAAGGGACTCCAGAAGATGGTAGAGGACAGGAAGGCCTGGAGGAACGTTGTCCATAGGGTCGCGATGGGTCGGACACGGCTTCGCAGCTAACAACAACAACATAGAGTTTGCTCCTGGTCCCTCTGTTTCTGAATAGAGGTTTCTAATTACAATCCTCAAGTATGCGAAGGTCTGTAGACCTTCAGGGTTGGAAGGGACCTCGGAGGTCTTCTAATCTACTCAGTCAGAAAAGCCTACACCCTTTCAGGCTAATGATTGTCCAGTCTCTTCTTAAAAACCTCCAGCGTTGGAGCACCCACAACTTCTGGAGGCAAGCTGTTCCACTGATTAATTATTCCCACTCTCAGGAAATTCCTCTCTAGTTCTAGTTGGCTTCTCTCCTTGATTAGTTTGCACCCGTTGCTTCTTGTCCTGAAACTGAAGCACTAAACTTTGGGCTTCTGGAACTGCTTTGCAATTCTCCTGCATGTAACCTACTACCGTGCAAAATTGCTCATGGGGGAATCAAATGACATAACTGACTACTATTTATAGGAGCAGGAAAGGCAGGCCTTTACCATGATTAAACCAGCTCCCTGCATTGCTCAGCGTGGTGATAAGACCGAGGACAGACTCTCGAATAGTCCAGGCAAAATGGTCTTGAGTGAATAATATAATAGTTTAGCAAAGGGTCAATTTATATTATAATGAATTTTGCAATTCCTGGTCATAGGCTTCCGGCACCCCTCTGTCGAGGTGAACGTAATCTATGTGTGATTAAGTTCTCTGAATAAATTGTCAGTTCAGCCAAAGAACCCCTTGTGTAGTTCATTTTTGCAGGTCAGAGTGAAATATTCTGGCTGTGAAAACAATGATTTCTGTTTTATTCTGTAATTCTCCTGCTTTCCTTTTGAGTTCCATTCTGTTTGTGTTCTGACTGGATTTTAAACTGCCTGGGCGTGTTTTCCTATATTTCCAAATTAACCTCATTGTACAGGGACGCGGTGGCTCAGTGGGTTAGGACGCTGAGCTTGTCGATCAGAAGGTTGGCGGTTTGGCGGGTCGAATCCCGAGTGCCGTGTAACAGAGTGAGCGCCTGTTACTCGTCCCAGCTTCTGCCAACCTAGCAGTTCGAAAGCACGCAAAAATGCAAGTAGGAAAATAGGGACCACTGCGGTGGGAAGGTAACAGCGTTCTGTGCGCCTTTGGCGTCTAGTCATGCCGGCCACATGACCACGGAGACGTCCTCGGACAAGCGCTGGCTCTTCGGCTTTGAAACGGAGATGAGCGCCGGCCCCTGGAGTTGGAAACGACTAGCATGCATGTGCGGGGGAACCTTTACCTTTTACAAATAAAATATACATTTCTACTTGCTAAAAACTGCTGGGGAACATTTCCAACAAACCAGGCACTTATTACCATCTTCGGTGGACATGCTCTGAAACCAAAATATTTTTGGTTAAGAATACATACATGGTTAGAGAAAATGACGAAAAAAACATGCAGAGTTTTAAGCCAGTGTTATTTTTGCTAGGCACAATTGTAGGAAATTATGAGAAAGACTGTATATATTTAATTTTGCATACATTAACTGCGGCAAGAATCGTATTAACTCAATATCGGAAAAATCAAGATCTACCAACGGAGGAAGTGTTAATTAAGAAAATCTTATTAGAGTGTGAAGAAATGGATAGATTGACATTGAAAATGAAAGAGAAAAAACACTGTTTATTTTAGAACATGGGATACCTTTTATCATTAGCTAGAAAAACAAGGTAGAGAGAAAAGGAACTTAATATGTATTAGCAAGCTAGGTATTGAAATATATATATATATATATAAGGTAAAGGTTCCCCCGCACATGCGTGCTAGTCGTTTCCAACTCTAGGGGCCGGTGCTCATCTCCGTTTCAAAGCCGAAGAGCCGGCGCTTGTCCGAGGACGTCTCCGTGGTCATGTGGCCGGCATGACTAGACTCTAAAGGCGCATGGAACGCCGTTACCTTCCCACTGTAGTGGTCCCTATTTTTCTACTTGCATTGTTATGTGCTTTCGAACTGCTAGGTTGGCAGAAGCTGGGATGAGTAACAGGCGCTCACTCTGCTACACGGCGCTCGGGATTCGACCTGCCAAACTGCCAACCTTCTGATCGACAAGCTCAGCATCCTAACCCACTGAGCCACCGCATCCCCCATATGTGTGTGTGTGTGTGTGTGTGTGTGTGCTTGTGTGTGCTTGTGTGTGTATGTATTTATGTATGTATGTATGTATGTATATGTATAAAACAGCTGGGGAACAGCAAGGGAAAAGGGCTTGGAAGATTTCCCATCTGTGTGATTGGGAATGTGTGTATTGCATACATGTAGTCCTTGACTTAGGACCACAATGGAATCCTAATATTTATGTGGCTAAGCGAGGCATTTGTTAACTGAGTTTTGCCCCATTTTACGACCTTCCTTGCCACAGTGAATTGCTGCAGTTGTTAAGTTAGTCACTCGGTTGTTAACTGAATCTGCCCTCCCCCCCCCGATTGATTTTGCTTGTCAGAAGGTCGCAAAAGGGGATCACAGGACCCCGGGACACTGCGACCGTCATAAATGCGAGCCAGTTGCCAAACAGCCCAATTTTGATCACATGACCCACCGGGACATGGCGACGGTCGTAAGCGTGAAAACAGTCAGAAGTCGCTGTTTTTCCCCCAATGCCGTTTGTGACTTCAAATGGTCTCTAAACAAACTGTTGTAAGGCGAGGACCAGCTGTGCTTATATTTTGCCAAAACGTGAAGGATCGGTAATTTTTTTTGCAAAAAAGCAGTTGAAAAAAAATCACAGTGGTCATTTAATGCTAAATGACTTTTGGCACCTTTACAAGAGTTGATCTTTCAGAGAAAGCCAACTCTTCAGTGGCTTCTGAATGCATAAGCTTGCCTCTTCCTGGCTTTTTAATGGAATTTTTCTTCTTTTTTTTTAGGGATTGGAGGAGACCCGTTTAATGGGACAAATTTTATTGACTGCCTGGATGTCTTCCTGAAGGATCCCCACACTAGCGGGATAATATTGATAGGGGAAATTGGCGGGAATGCCGAAGAAGATGCTGCGGACTTCCTGAGACAAAATAATTCTGTAAGCTGGAATGTTGTAAAAAAAAAAAATGTTCTGACCCCGAGGTGGAAATGTTCTGGTTACGAAAAGGAGGTGGAAGAAATTTGCTCGTTTAAAAGCCATTGGAATTGCATCCAAATACGTTTTTCCATTTGGGGAGTATTTTTATACCCCTGTATAGAAGGATGCCTGGAAAAAGTGTAATTCAGTCTGAAAATAATGCTTTCTTGCACACAATTTTCTGGAGAATAAAAGGACCGTCTTTTCTCCGTCCTTGGTGAGATTGATTCCCCTCTTCCCCCCTCCCTCCCTCCCTCCCTTCCTTCCTTCCTTCCTCCCTCCCTTCCCCCCTCTCTTCCCTCCCTCCCTCTCTTCTTCCTTCCATCCTTTCTTGCACACAATTTTCTGGAGAATAAAAGAACCGTCTTTTCTCCATGCTTGGTGAGGTTGATTCCCCTTTCCCTTCCTTCCTTCCTTCCTTCCTTCCTTCCTTCCTTCCTTCCTTCCTTCCTTCCTTCCTTCCTTCCTTCCTTCCTTCCTTCCTTCCTTCCTTCCCTCCCTCCCTCCCTCCCTCCCTCCCTCCCTCCCTCCCTCCCTCCCTCCTTCTTTGTTTTCCCTGCTACTTCTGCTCTTTTGTTTCGTGTCTTTAAAAGTCCTAACAAGTTGTTAAGCTGCCCAGAGCTGCTGTGAATCAGGTGACATATAAAGTTAAATGTATTATGATTGTGATTAGGGTTGGTCACACCGTCAGCCAGCAAACTGGCCTTTTGATTTATTCCGTTCGCGTTTTGACAGCTTGGCTGTTTGTTTATTTATTTATTAAGAAGACCGATAGGGCTGCCCAACTCATAGTGATTCCCGGCAGCTTACAAAGATAAAACCCCAGTAACAACAACAACAACAACACACACCCCCGGCTCTTTTGGCAACAACAATCAGACCAACCATTTGAGGCGCTCTGAGTCACTCTGGGATTCCTAGACCCCTTGGCAAAACCCCGTCTTCAGGACGTTGTGAAAGAGTGTCCAAGTTGGGGGGGGGGCTACCTGTTCTCTGCAGAGTTGTCCCAAAGGTGCTTTTTCAGGAGGCAAATTGACTTTCTGGTTTTTTTCTTTTGAAGACCTTTCGCTTCTCACCCAAGGAGCTTCCTCAGCTCTGACTGGATGGTGGGGGAATGGAAAGATTTATACTCCTTGCAGACAGCTGGTCATTTGCATCCTTTTAGAGAACCAATGAGGCCACCTGGAAGTTCATCTGTGTCCTCAGGGTGACCTGAGTGGTGCAAATGGGTGTGGAGCCTTCTTGGAGCTGCTGAAAGGACTGCGTTGTAGACTGGAGGTAGACGATAGAGAAACCTCCAAGTGGCCTCAACGACTCTCTAAAAGAAGAGTCTTGGATGAGAAGTGAAATGTCTTCTAAGAAAAACCAGAAAGTCCTGAAAAGGCCTCCTGGAAAAGCACCTTTGGGACAACCATGACCTGGATGACTGAGAAACTCCATAGACAATCTGCAGAGATGATGTTCCATAAGAAGGGAGCCACCACCGAGAAGGCCCAGACGGACCTCCTTAAGAGAGGGGACCGCTAACATCCTTTGTCTCACTCCTCAGGCAGATATGACTGGGAAAAGATGGTCCTTCAAATAACCTGGTCCCAAACCGTGCCTGAGCTGAGACCAGCTTATTTGAACGTTCTTCCAACTATAAAGGTAAAGGTAAAGGTTCCCCCACACATGCGTGCTAGTCGTTTCCAAATCTAGGGGCCGGTGCTCATCTCCGTTTCAATGCCGAAGAGCCAGCACTTGTCCGAGGACGTCTCCGTGGTCATGTGGCCGGCATGACTAGACGCCAAAGGCGCACGGAAAGCTGTTACCTTCCCACCGGAGTGGTCCCTATTTTTCTACTTGCATTTTTACGTGCTTTCGAACTGCTAGGTTGGCAGAAGCTGGGATGAGTAACAGGCGCTCACTGTGTTACGCGGCACTCGGGATTTGATCCGCCAAACTGCCGACCTTCTGATCGACAAGCTCAGCGCCCTAACCCACTGAGTCACCGCGTCCTTCCCTTCCAACTATGGCCTCCTGCAAATTTTCACGGCCTTCATTGCTCCACCTTTCTTGTCATCTGCTTTACCTTCAAAACAAAAGTGTGAAATAGCTAGCTAAAATAATTCAAAATTCTGCAGGTGTGAACATACATTTGGGAAGCCGCCGTTCCATCAGTAGCACTCACTTGGGCTCAGTTGGAACTCAGCACCGTTCAGGGGGCCACCCGGCGCCTGTTTCTGCCCTGGAATATCCTCAGCAAAAGCTGTTTTCTGTCTCCGCAGTTTAACTTTATGGGGTTTTCATGGCCTGCTTGTGCTCAGCAAAGCAGTTTTGCTCCAGTTTCTGCCCCCCCCATCGTGCTGAGAATCTCCAAGCTGCTGTTCTGGCATTCCTTTCTGAGAACTTAGAAGCATCCTTGACTCTCTGGCCGGGCCGTTGATTACGCTCCTTGGACCAATTGTATTTCTGCTTCTGCTTTCTGAAATGCACCTCTGTTTTTTTTTCCTCCAGGGTCCGAACTCCAAACCCGTGGTCTCGTTTATAGCTGGAGTCACTGCTCCTCCGGGCAGGAGAATGGGCCACGCAGGAGCCATCATTGCCGGTGGAAAAGGTGGAGCCAAAGAGAAGATTGCAGCCTTGCAGAAGGCCGGGGTCATTGTCAGTATGTCTCCAGCCCAGCTGGGATCCACGATCTACAAGGTCAGTCGAGCAGTTCTTGAAAACCTGGGCACACGAGGCTGCTTACTTGAGGAGTCCAGGCAGAACCCAAATCTCGGCCGTTGTGAAGGCTGCTCTTGTTTCTTTCTTAGGTGGGGTAAAAAAATGGACAGATGTGGAAATGTGTGTGCCTGCCCTTAGGCGATCGTGCCTTGTGGCTTTCCTGGCCTAGCTCCCGTTTCATGTTTCTTGCGAGGTTAAAATGAGGCCATTGTTACCTGCCAGGCTGATGTGGATGGATGGATAGATGATGATAGATATATAGATAGATAGATAGATAGATAGATAGATAGATAGATAGATAGATAGATAGATAGATAGATAGATGATAGATAGATAGATAACAATAAATAGGTAGATGACAGGTGATAAATAGGTAGTGCTAGGTAGGTAGATTAGATGAATAATAAATAGGTAGATGACAGATAGTAAATAGGTAGATGATAGGTTGGTAGGTAGGGAGATGATAGATAGATAGATAGATAGATAGATAGATAGATAGATAGATAGATAGATAGATAGATAGATAGATAGATGGCAATAGGTAGATGACAGGTGGTAAATAGGTAGTAGTAGGTAGGTAGATTAGATGGATAATAAATAGATGACAGATAATAGAAGATAGTGGTAGGTAGGTAGATTAGATAGATAATAAATAGGTAGATGACAGGTGATAAATAGATGATTGGTAGATAGATATAGATAATAAATAGGTAGATGATAGATTAGGTTGGTAGGTAGGTAGGTAGGTAGGTAGATAGATAGATAGATAGATAGATGATAGATAGATAGATAGATAGATAGATAGATGATAGATAGAAAATAGGTAGGTGATGGATTAGATAGGATAGACAGACAAACTTGTTAGCCTTTTCTGTTCTTTTATTCTTAGCTGCCCTTAGCACTCAGAAAATAAAGGGTCATTATGCAGAGTTACATTAAACACGCTGTGCAGCTTATCGATAATGGCTGTAGCCTTCCGGATCAGCTGCGAATTCACGTTTGCCAGCCTCAGTCCCCTGCAGTTCCACTCGCCTGCCTTCTTGTGAGTTCGGAGCATTTTTAACAAGGTGCTGTTTGCAAGCCAGGCCAGGCAGAGGCAGTCTGAGACAGAGAAGAGAAATAGGAAAGGAAGACGATTGGGAAGAATTTCTTGCCGCTTTGCTTGTTGTTATGCTCGTGTCAGAAGCACTGAGGCACTTCTGGGTTGGAAGGATTAGCCGGTGACATCACCGTTGCCCCGGGGATGCCCACTTGGGGGTTCCTTTTGTGCTTGGGGGTTCCTTTTGAGCTGGAGCAAAGGACAGGAGCTCACCCCATCCAGTGGCAACACCCAGGTCTCCAACGCGAGCTTGCTAACCTCAACTCAGCAACCTAATCACGTGAGCCACCATGTAGCTTTGGTTTTAAAAACCTCCTTTTTCTGTTTTTTTTTTCTTTTCCTTTTTCTTAATCCTCCAGGAGTTTGAGAAGAGGAAAATGCTATGAGAAAAGAATCTTTAAGAACGGTCGGGATGCCTCTTCAGAAATCACACGCTCTTCGCTTCCCTCCACGCCCTGTATTCTTCGCGTACTCCTGTTTTATTTGTCGGAATACAGCGGCGCTCCCGTCTTACAAAGTCAAATTTTAACGCCACCAGGTTTTGATTTCGGTGGGTTCTTGATTTCACACATGATTGTACGTTGATAGTCAATAAATCAATCTACTACTACTATTACTACTAAATTTGATTCTTTTTTGAAGCATGGGTGCACCTTTTTCCTTGCAATGCTTGCATTACGTAAACGGAATTTTCTTTTTTTCTTTTTTAGGAAAAAAAACACGGTACTGAGACTGTTTAGAGAAGTTTTACCGACGGGCTAAAATTTATACTTTAATATTGCTTTTCTCTTTGAGTTTGGGGATTTTATGCCTTGTATCTGGCTGGCGGATGTGCCTAACGCAGAAAGCTGTGCTTCTTGTGGTTTGATTCACCTATTAAGTCCTCCAAACAGTTTTTTTTTAAATATACTTTTTTTTCCTCAGCTATTTTCTTTCTTTCTTTCAAGGTGGTATTAAAATTCCGGGACAGAGTGAAGATTGAGGACTTAGTTGTGCTCGAGGTGAAACTGCAGGCGCCTGCGTGTGCCATTCGTATTTTGTACTGCTGTGTTATATTGAAGGTCCAGATTTTACAAAAGCATCTTTTTTATTTTAATCCAGATAACAGCAGTGCTTACTTTTTTTCAAAATAAATTTTTAACACCAGCACAGTTGATTTGGGTGGTTCTTAGGCAGGTAGGTGTAAAGTTCTTAACTCGTGAAATTTTCCTAAATGAATGTGGAAAAGAAATAGGAAAGGCTATTTTATATATATATATATCCGTGGACGAGGTATCTTGAAGAGTTTAAATAAAAGAAATGTGATGCTTTAGTTGAGCCAAGGCAGCCATGCTTCTGTTGGGTGTTACATGTCCTTAAATATTATGTAACAGTTTATTAAAATTTTGCATGTAGAATCCCAGTGTTCATTTCAGCGTGGAGACCAAACTCCACGTGTGTATATCATTCTTTTACTCATATCTTCTTCCATAATAAAACATTTTCCCATCCAGTTCTTTGAACTCCATCTTCCTGCTTTGTTTCTACATTAGAATCTTTGCCGATAGCCGGGCCAAAAAAGTAAAACGATTTTACATCACGTTCAGGGTTAAAAATGACTGAACGCTGCCTGTACCAAATGCTGTACAGGTAGAGTCCTTAAGTTACGACCGTCACAGAGCCTTCATATTGCAATCGTACGTCTTGCCCATCGTCAAAGCCTCAAAAGGTTTGAACGGTTTTTTTCCCCCCTTGTAAATTGTTAAGCAAACACTGCGGTCGTTAAGCCAACTCGTGGTTTGCTGTAAGCTGGTTTTGCCGAAGGCAGGAAGGCAATACCAGTTTACGACCAAAGCTGTCGTGAAATGTGGCCATGAGACCACGGGACACCGCAAACAGCTCAAAATGTGGCCTCGGTCGTGTGACTGACTGACCTTTGAATACAGATCATAAGAGCTGTGGTGGCACACTGGTTAATATTGCAGTATTGCAAAATGAGGACCCAGACAGTTGGGGGGTCCTGTAAACCAGTTAGGGCTGTAAAGCGCTGTGATGGGGGTAGATAAGTCTTAAGTCAGGGGTCTTCAAACTTGGCCCTTTTAGGACTTGTGGACTTCAACTCCCAGAATTCCTCAGCCAGCATACCTGGCTGAGGAATTCTGGGAGTTGAAGTCCACAAGTCCTAAAAGGGCCAAGTTTGAAGACCCCTGTCTTAAGTGCTATTGCTATAACTATTCAAGGAATCTCAGCTGGTGGAATCCAGAAGAGACTTCTCGTAGCTCCTACCCCCTGGAACATCTTGCCCCCCACTCACCTCCCAAGGTGAGGTTGATTCCACCCTCCTGACTTTTCATAAGACCCTTAAGTCCTGGCTCTGCCAAATGTCTTGAGGACCTCATGGGAGAGCCCCACCCTGGAGGAGGTTGACTTATCCCCCTCTCCTGATGTTCCACTTCCTTTCTTTGCTATCTTGGGTTTGACGATTTTATCAGCTATGTTATTTTATAAGGTAAGGTAACCTTTATTGTCATTTTTTTTACTGCGGGCACACTGGCACACATTAAAAATGAAATTCTGTTGCCTGCTCTCAAAGGTAAGTGTATATCTACCCATGCACACACACACGGCACACTTATACACATGATGTGTGTGTGTGTATAATGGGTTGGTTTCTGAACATTTTGTTACCAGCCTAGGTAACATCATTATTCCCTTATAAACAGAAGAGCATTGACACAAATATCCCCTAAACGCCACTGAAGATGTTACCTAGCCTGGTCATGAGACGTTCAGAAACCAACCCACAAGCTCAGAGAACGAACTTGCACACACACACACACACACACACACACACACACACACACACACGTATATGTGTATGTATAGGTATATGTATAGATGTGTGTGTATACAAACAACACACACACACCCCTATACCTATACCCACATATAAGGTAAAGGTAAAGGTTCCCCCGCACATGTGTGCTAGTCGTTTCCAACTCTAGGGGCCAGTGCTCATCTCCGTTTCAAAGCCGAAGAGCCAGCGCTTGTCCGAGGATGTCTCCATGGTCATGTGGCTGGCATGACTAGACGCCAAAGGCGCACGGAACGCTGTTACCTTCCCACCGTAGTCGTCCCTATTTTTCTACTTGCATTTTTACATGCTTTCGAATTGCTAGGTTGGCAGAAGCTGGGACGAGTAACAGGCGCTCACTCTGTTACGCGGCACTCGGGATTCGACCCGCCAGACTGCTGATAACTTCTGATCGACAAGCTCAGCGTCCTAACCCACTCAGCCACCGCGTCTCTTATATATATATATATATACACATATATATATACATATATATATATATATACATATACATATACATATACATATACATATACATATATACATATACACATTAATCCCTGTCCGTTTTGAACACATAGCAGAAAGAGGAAGCTTGACAGTTGACAAGGTTATTACTGTATAGAACAAAACTGACTGGATCAGGATGTTCTTTTTCGGATACCATGAAGCCCACCCCCCCACCCCCGTCCTCCCAGAAGATAACAAGGAAAAGAGGTTGTGAAGAGGATGTGTATAGCGTCCCGGACAATCCTACGGATCCTGGTCAAGCATCGCTTTTAACGTGCCATGTCCTGCATAGAATAGGTTATTTTAACCTTTTTTTAATGCTTTTATGTTGTAAGCTGCCCAGAGACGTTGGCAGGTAAATTTCATGACCGATAAATAAATAATACCTCCCCAAAGGTTGGTTTGTCGTAACGTCCAATGCTCGCCAACCCACCAGTTGTAAGTTGAGGACTCCCTGTGTTGATATTTTTAATGTGGGTGGGTGGGGTGTCACGGGGTTACCTATAAAGGAAGGGAAGATACATTCTTTTGACAAAGCTGCCTTTGGTAGGAAACCAGCTGATTGGTTCAAAAAGTGAGGACTGCCTTTATTCACGTTTCAATGTAGGACTCTGGATCCTAACCGTGGTTTCCGGAGAAATTATGTCCTTCCTCTAATGCTGAAATACTGCTTGGACGAGGCTGTTATGTAGCTGGAGAGAGAGAGAGAGGAGGTTTGTCTGGGAAATACTTTCCGTAGATAATGACCCCAGTATCAAGTTTTGCTGTTTTTAAATAAAATGCGGTGCTTGCGATCCTTAACGAGCGATAATGAAATTTGATGAAGTTTTCGGTTTTGGTCTCCATTAGGCCTGGAAATAAAATCGACAAAATGAAACCCGCTGGTAATGTTGCGTGGCGTTCATTACTTCCAAATGCTGAATTGAGGGGGGGGGGGAAGAGCGGGGAGAAAAAAAAAACCCAGCAGCATATTGACTCAGTTGTGCTTAGTTGTGGCACTCCAGACACGGAGACTTTTTGACTTGTGACAATTTTGGCCAAAGCAAAATCTTCTCAAGAACACACGTTCCATCCTCTGTTGCTGGGAAAATCCTTTCTGATTGATTTCTCCATCCTTTTGTGCATACACAGCTCCACAATTGTGCAGAACTGTAATTTACTTTTGAGAAACTATTTCAGGTCACAGAAATGGATACTCATGTAGTCGCCCACGGCCAGACCCTAAAAGCGGACTTACAAGCCAGATCTGACAGTTCCAGTGCCCACCCAACCCCCCCCCCCATGGTTAGGTGACCACATTATTTATTTAGCGTATGGCTGGTCACACACAGAATTAAAAGCACTTCATATTTACAAGTTAGAACAGTTAAAACAATTTTTTTTAAAAAAAGAAGCAATTATAAAACCTAAGAGGAAAACAGAAATAACATTTCAGAGTTTAATGTCGAGTTTGGAGATCCAGTCAGTAGCTGCCGTTGTTACGCAGAGGAAGTCCTTAAAATCTCCTGGGTATCTTCTATCACTATATGCTGGATAGTCTGTCGGGGAGCCCCGCAATCACATTGTGCTGAAGGTGTCTTTCCCCATTTATACAGAGAATCGGCACACAACCCATGAGTCGTTCTAATTCTATTGTATGTCACCCATATGTGTTGGGGTAGATTAAATCCTGGAGGTATACTATTAGGATTAATATGCTCGGAAATATCTTGGGAGGTATAGCTACTCCATGCTTCCATCCACTTTTGTATAGTGCTCTGATGTTTGGCCAGCAGTTTAAGCGCTGTGAGGAGTGGTGGATTTCTTGACTTTAATCGACATCTTTGTGTCCATCACACCATCCTCCTATTTTCCCCACAATAACAAACTTGAGAGGTGGGTTGGGCTGAGAAAGAGAGAGGGGCTGGCCCAAAGTTGCTCAGTTGGCTTTCATGCCTAAAGTGGGAGTAGAACTCACTGTCTCCTAGTGATTGATTCACGCAGCCAACTTTCATGACTAAAGCAGGACTAGAACTCACTGTGATTGGCCCAAAGTCACCTAACTGGCTTTCCTATCTAAGGCAGGACTAGAACTCGCTGTCTCCTGCTGATTGGCCCAAAGTCAAAAAACTGGCTTTCCAGGCTAAGGCAGGACATGAACTCATGATCTCCCATTTTGTAGTCTGGTGTCTTAACCACTAGACCAATATCTTACAGAATACCTTATAGAATGATATTCTTAGAAAATGAAATTATGGATAGTTGTAACCCATTGCTATTTTTAAAAGTGTTTTAGATCTGCATCAGATCAAAGTGACTTGGTGAATAGCAGAGGATAACAACAACAAAAACCTATATCATTTTTGCCAACCTTCTGTGGGCTTGGATACTAAGCAAGAAGGGACTTACGGTAATTAACATTGGGATGAGAGACCACAAGATTTTAGTCTGTTGTCTACATATATATATGTAGGTCAGTGCTCATCTCTGTTTCAAAGCCGAAGAGCCAGCACTTGTCCGAGGACGTCTCTGAAGTCATGTGGCCGGCAAAGGCGCACGGAACACTGTTACCTTCCCACCATAGTGGTCCCTATTTTTCTACTTGCATTTTTTATGTGCTTTCGAACTGCTAGGTTGGCAGAAGCTGGGACGAGTAACAGGCACTCACTCTCTTACGCGGCACTCGGGATTTGACCCACCAAACTGCCGACCATCTGATCGACAAGCTCAGCATCCTAACGCACTGAGCCACCGCGTCTCTTATATTTATATTTATAATTATATTATTTATATTTATATTATTTATATTTATAATATTTATATTTATAACATTTATATTTATATTTATATTTATATTTATATTTATATTTATATTTATATTTATATTTATATTTATATTTATATTTATATTTATATTTATATTTATATTTATACTTATATTTATATGTATGTATATGTGTGTTTCTGGCAGACATTTCCACTATGGTAGGTAATGTTGGAGGAAAAGTCTTCATCATGGATCAGTCCAAGCCGGGAATAAACAACATGGCGACTACTTTAGAAAGAAGGTTGCAGTTTATTGAAGAGGAGAGCCAGACAGAAAATTCCTCTGAAAGAAAAGAGAGAGAGAGCACATGTAGGGAGTGTGTTTTATACCCTCTGGGGCCTTTGTTTGGATTTGTTGCCTGTTCCTGTTTGAGGCTTTGTATTTCCTGTGTCATGTATTCTGACCTGAGTCTGGGTGTACCCTTTGGCATCCATGGGTTAATCCTATTATGTCCTGTCTCAAAGTTTGGTTGGGGTATGTAGATTTTAATGGTCTTCCTAAGCTTCTAGCTGGAGGGCTCCAACCTTCCTGAATGGATTATTACAGCTGCATTTCTATAGAGCTGGTTTCTGCTTGGGGGAGGGAGACTTGGGGCTGTTAAGAAAAAACTGGGGGCTTCCGGTTCGCGTGTGCGGCGCTTCTGGATGTGCAGGAACAGTCTGCTTCCTGCCGTCCATTTCTTTCTTTTTTAGAAGACCCTGAAAATGGTCAAAAATCACCCTGGAGGTGCAATCACCAAGAGGAGGCCTTCCCTGCAATCGCGGAAGGGCGGCAGCCCTCTGCTGGAATCCGGGATCATCTCCTTTGGCTCAAAGAAGAAGAGACTGGCCATAAAGATGGCCGATCACTAAGCCGCTCCCTGCCGAAAACCAAAAGCACTACCTAGCACTAAGAAGCAATCTGGAGGACCTGGGTGAGCTTTTACCTTTCCTATTCTCTCAACCATTTTCCTGTGGGACTTTCCTGAAAATCTCCTTCCCCATTTTTTGAGAAAATGGCAAAGATCTACTTTGGGAACAAATCTTAAAGCTTCAAAGCTACAAAAGAAACTCAATTAATTCAGCTAAGAAATTAAGCTATTTCATCTGTATTTACTAAAAAGCTTCTATTTGTTGCTGGGGATTCACTATCCTACCTTCTCTCTAAGCTGTGAATTAAGGAAAAAAAATTGGACTAATCCTACAAAAGTTCTATATTAATTTGGAAAACAAAAAAGAAAAGAAAATTCTTACATTGCATGTTATATATTACTGATGACATCTTGTGGCGAAACGTGGTACAGCAAGTAAATTTCCTTTTTCTGTTGTGAGAGCTGATTGAATAACAGAGCTGTCCTTGACACTATGCTTAAAGTTAAGTGTGGGAACACCTGGCACTGAATACAACTCTTCAGGAGGTGGAAAATCTTTGACTATTATTAAAATAGCCTCCATGGAAGATTTAACTGCAAACAACAACGAAATGGATGAATACATCCCACCACTTGATTATAAACTGATACTGGACACGATTTTGGCAATGACAGAGCAAATTAAAGCCAAACTGCAAGAAAAATCTGACAACGTAAAGCCACCAAATCAAATTTTGACTTTAAATGAGGAAAAGACAATCCAAAACCAAATAGAAGAAGTGGAAACTAACACTAAAATAGGAGATTTCAAAGAATAACAAAAGCAACCTACCGAAAACCTTAAAGTCCAAACTTTAATGGCAACTACAAAACCTGCAACCCAAAAAGCAAAAGCGCCTGAAGAAAGCAACACCAAGAGTGAAGACAATAAAGGCCTTTAAATACACTATATTGAGAATTCAATTAATCAAATGACAACCATAATACCAGCTACTGCTTTCTACCTAACCCAGACAGAATTGGAAGAACAAAAAAAATTGACTGACTTAATGACAACTATATTATATCAACCATCAAAAACTGAATTATCAAAGCAAAAACACAATGGTTACAAAGGGGACATCTTCCTTGCAAAACTGACATTTGGATACACTCCCTGGATTCAAATAAGGGGTGTAGGAAGAAAGGAAGATACATTGGAGAATTTAAAGATCCCAAGAGGGAAACATGATTGGCACAAAAGGAAGGCAAGAGTTAGGTTTAAAAAACTGAGCTTGTTTCTCTTTTGGGGTTCCTAAATATAGACTATAAAAATATCTTTCTATGGATGAAGGGGAATCTCTAAAAAATATAACTGATTTTACATTTAGCTTTTAGATCTGTAAAGGAAAACAAAAGCAAGCTTTTAAAATATAACTGAACTATATTATAGAACTTGGAATAGCATTGTAATAATTGATGTACGGTCAAAATGACTTATAGAATATTCAGTGGTTACTTTTGAACTATAGTAGAGAATCTAGAATTTTATATATAAAAGATAGTATTTTAATAATTGTTGAACAGTTAAGACAAAAATATAATTCTAATAATTGGTGATTTGTTAAGATGAAAACTAGACTTTAATGGTAAAACATAAGAATGTTTTGTAATGAACAAGCTTTTTTCTGTATACTATAGGCTATTGAGCCTTGGTGGAGCAGTGGGCTAATGCCTCCTTAAGTAACACCAGCTGCCTGCAATTAGTGCAGGTTCGAGTCCCACCAGGCTCAAGGTTGACTCAGCCTTCCATCCTTCCGAGGTAGGTAAAATGAGGACCCAGATTGTTGGGGGCAATTAAGCTGACTTTGTAATAATGCCACTTGGGGTGTGTGTGAAAGCCCTAATAAGCAGGCATATACATAGAATGAAGGCTATTGCTAAGCACATTGGTTTGTGCTTAAATTGTAAGCCGCCCTGAGTCTTCGGAGAAGGGCGGGATATAAATGGGATTAAAATAAAAAAAAAAATCTAGAATATCCTATTGCAATTAGATAAAATTTAAAAACAGGATATTGATATGCATTAGTGAAAATATATTTTGAATTTTATTAATTGACTAGGTTACGACTAGAAGTGTACTAACTTGCTTATTTTGACTATGTAATAACTAAGGGAATTAGAGAGGGCATCTCTGTTGATGGAACCTGAACTATTTACAACTGGTCATTTCTTATTTTAACTACCCAACCACCATATTGTTTCACAAATACATGTATATGTAAATGTTAAAAAATCAATAAAACTTGTATATATATAAAAAAGAAAAAACCGGGCATGCTTTTCTGCCTCTTTAAGATCCTTTGAGGAAATATTTTTTCCTGCCCTTTTAATATTTCCATCTCTTGGGGGCTGACTTCCCACAGTAACATAGTCAGTGCTAGAAGGGGAGGGGGTGTTGTGAGGAAGAGGAGGAGGAGGACTGTGGGGTCCTTGGTGCTCTCTGAGCTTGGTGGTTTTCTTGCAGACTTTTCATTACCAAACTAGCTAACATCATAAGTGCTGGAAGGGAATGGGGCTTGCAGGGAGGAGGAGGAGGATGGTGGCGTCTCTAGTGCTCTCTGAGCTGGGTTGTTTTCTGGCAGACGTTTCATGACCCCACAAATGTCAGATATTGGACCAGTATACGCCCTCAGGTTACAGTCGGATCTACAGTTTGATATTGGACCCTGAAGTCACACTGAGGGGTGATCAGGTAGGGTGATCACACTGCTAGTGATCCAGAATTTCAAAATCTGATCTTTTCGATACAAAGGCTGCAATGAGCTTTTTCCAGCACTAGAGGGCAGCATATACTATGGGGGAAAAAAGCAGAGGGACGCTTGCATAAAATGGTTTATATTTCAATAAAAACACTAATATTCTGGATCAAGAAAGTGCAACCTTTTGTGACAGAAAGGGGCAAATGTAACATCCTGATGAATATGAGGACCAAATAAGCAAGGGTTCAATGGATTTCTTCAGACACTCTGTGTGTGTGTGTGTGTTTGTGTGTGTGTGTGTGTGTGTGTGTGTGCGTGCGTGTGTGTGCTGGCAGGTAATATATACAATGCAAAGAATTCAGTGCACAGCCGAGGAGACGCAGGCCTGTGTGTGTGTGTGTTGTTGTTTTAATTGTATAATTACCTCTCTAGGGCAGCCATTCTCAACCCTTTTGCCCAGAAGGAATTCTTGAGAATAAGGTTCAGCTCTGCAGGAAAATACAAAAAAGATTTTTCACAATGGAATTCCACTCTAATAACTGCAAAGTGTCAGACCAGCCACCGAGTTGCGATGTGTAAGACTTCTCTGTGAAGCTCAGCATTTGCACAGTGCACAAAGTTTTAAAAAGTGTATAGGAGGTTAGCACTGCGACCCCCTTCACTGAATGAAATATTTTGGGGAATATTCAAAAAGGCAGGCTAGAATATTTCCCCTAAAGGAAAGATGGAGGAAAAAAAATCTTAACAAAGGCAGAAAGCAACCCCAGTCTCCCTGCTGTGGGGAAAAAAATCCTTAAGCAAAAAGGCCAGTCATTAGGAGATTTTGAATGGATATTTAGAAAGACTGGGCCAATCTATCCATAAACAAAACTCCTTCAGCCCCCACAGCTGATAGGATTAAGAATTTACATCACACACCCCACAAATTCTAAGGACAGGACATAATAGGATTAACCCACTGCCATTGATGCAAGGGTCACTATGTTGTACAAATCCCTAGAGCAGGGGTGTCAAACTCAATTTCATTGAGGGCCGCATCAGCATTGCAGTTGCCCTCAAGGGGCCGGGTGGGTATAGTCAGGGTGGGCGTGGCCTACTGGGTGGGTGTGGCTAGAGTGCGTATGGCCTACTGGGTGGGCGTGGCCAGCTCTACATCGTTCGCATCAAGGGTGCCTATAGGGGCCTGGGCAGGAGTGGGACAGATCTGAGGGTCTTTGGCAGAAGGAGGGTCTCTGGGCCAGGGCCAAGGCAGTGGGGGCCATTCCCTCATTGTTTCCAGGATGGCTTCGGGGGCCACATGAAACCACTTTGCGGGCCGGATCTGGCCCCCGGGCCTTGTGTTTGACATGTCTGCCCTAGAGTATCTCATTCAGAACCCTATAAAGATCCATCCACTCACTCCAAAAGATGCTTTTTCATGAGGCAACTGGACTTTCTTGTTTTTCTTTGAAGACATTTCACTTCTCATCTAAGAAGCTTCCTCAACTCTGACCGGATGGTGGTGAATGGAAGGATTTATACTCCTTGCAGGCAGCTGGTCGTTTGCATTGGGTTGCCTGAGTGGTGCGAATGTGTGTGGAGCCTTCTTAGAACTGTGGAAAGGACTGTGTTGTAGACTGGAGATAGGTGATGTCAAATCCCTCCCCCTCTGTTGACATCATCTATCTCCAGTCTACAACACGGTCCTTTCAGCAGTTCCAAGAAGGCTCCACACCCATTTGCACTACTCAGGTGACCCTGAAGACACAGGTAAACCTCCAAGTGGCCTCAATGACTCTCTAAAAGAAGGCAAATGACCAGCCGTCTGCAAGGAGTATAAATCTTTCCATTCCTCAGCATCCAGCCACAGCTGAAGAAGCTTCTTGGATGTGAAGCGAAAAGTGTTCAAAGAAAAACAAGAAAGTCCAGTTGCTTCATGAAAAAGCATCTTTGGGATAACTATGGCCTGGATGACTGAGAATCTCCATAGACATCCACTCTCTCAGCCATTTTTTCAGCTGTCCCAGAACCACATGCTGTTGCTGGTTCTGCTCTTTAATAAACAAGAACCTTCTTTCCTAAGCAGCCTCCATTTTATTTCCAGCATTTTACTCCCGGCTTGGAACTGGACCCGATTTTGCTTTCAACAAGTGTTTATTATTTTTCAATAAGAGCATCTGGTGGAACCCAAGAATTGGGCAGAAATCCAGCTGAGAAAGGCTGGGTACCCTTGATGCGGTACGGAATGGGGTAGAATTTCTATGAAATCCCACTCCAATGAATGTTTGTGATGCAACGGTCCAACTTTAAAAAAATGCATAAGAAAAAGACCTTCATCGGCTATGAAAAGGCAAGGATTTCTGAAAATAACCTACACAAAGAACCTTTAAACGAAACAGGCACTTGACACATGTGTGGGCTTCAGCAAAATGGGGAACAAAATTATACATGCGGGGGACAACCAGCACCAACACATGTAGCAGATTTTTCATAACTATTTCTTATTTTTAAAATCAGAAATGGGAGGAAAATGTGCTTTAAAATAAGAGCTCAGAATAGGTTGAGGTATCTAGCCCAGCGTTTTTCAACCTTAGCCACATTAAGATGGGTGGACTTCAACTCCCAGAATTCCCCAGCCAGCAAGAATTCTGGGAGTTGAAGTCCACCAGTGTTTTTCAATCTTACCCACTTTAAGATGGGTGGACTTCAACTCCCAGAATTCCCCAGCAAGCAAGAATTCTGGGAGTTGAAGTCCACCAATCTTAAAATTGCCAAGGTTGAGAAAGACTGGTTTAGCCACTGAGGCAGACATTATTCAGGCTGATTCTGGACTGAGAGCTAAACCATCTTGTGTCAAACTGTTTTTGAGATTTTGAGAAGGGATAGCACAACACAGAACCTCCAACCAGATTATTGCAGGCTGAAATCTGCAGCCCTCTTAATAAAAAGCACATTTCCCCAATCTTCTGACCCAACTAACTATATCTTCCTTTCTCTTAACATTACTTTTTTTTGTTCTTGTGTCCTATCAGCCTTTTGTGTTCTCTTTTTTTTTCTTCCTTTCCTGCATTTGCTGCTGAGCTTTCATCTCTGGCCAGGAGACATTGTTGTGCCTGGTTAGAATTCTGCTTTTAGCTGTTACTGTATAATTATATTGTGGCTTCTTTTTTGTTTTTGTTTTGATGGCATTATTTCCTGGGTTTGATGTTGCCAAACAAATGGCTTGTGACCATGCCAAAAAGCATGGTTGTTTATTATATATAAGTATTGGGGGCCAATAGGTAAAGGTAAAGTTTCCCCCGCACATGCGTGCTAGTCGTTTCCGACTCTAGGGGCCGGTGCTCATCTCCGTTTCAAAGCCGAAGAGCCAGCGCTTGTCCGAGGACGTCTCCGTGGTCATGTGGCCGGCATGACTAGACGCCAAAGGTGCACGGAACGCTGTTACCTTCCCACCGTAGTGGTCCCTATTTTTCTACTTGCATTTTTACATGCTTTCAAACTGCTAGGTTGGCAGAAGCTGGGACGAGTAACAGGCGCTCACTCTGTTACGCGGCACTCGGGATTCGACCCGCCAAACTGCCGACCTTCTGATCGAGAAGCTCAGTGTCCTAACCCACTGAGCCACCGCGTCCCTGGGGGCCAATACTTATATACAATAAAACTGTAGCAGAAGAAATGACAGTAAGTAAAAACCTGTGGAGATGGTTACCAGCATCAAATTCCTGAGTGTGCAGCTAAGGAGTAGGCTGGCTTGGTTGCTCAACAGCGAGACACTGGTGAAGCGGGCACACCAGGGTCTGCATTTTCTGTGTCACATGAGAAAAGCTCATCTTCCTTCCCCTGTCCTGACCACTTTCTACCGGGGGACGATCGAGACCATCCTGTCATACAGCATCACAGTCTGGTTTGGAAGCATCCCTGCTTCGGACAGGAAGGCACTGCAGAGAGTGGTGAGGACGGCAGAAATGATCATGGGCAGTTCCCTCCCTCCCATCCAGGATGTGGCACAGAAGCGTTGCTTGAGCCACCTGTCTGAAATTGCATAGAGTCTCCTCCCTGAGCAAGGGGACGGACCTCCAAGGTCCTTCCCAAGTCTGCTATTCTGTTATAAATACCAAGCACCTGAATTTTGATCACATGATCATGGGGATGCTGTGACAGTCATTAGACTGAGGGAAAGTCATAAGTCACATTTTCTGTGCTGCTGTAACATTGAACCCTCACTAAATGAACAGGTTGTATGCCGAAGACTACCTGTATAAAATCATTTGTGGAGTTGTAAGGTATTCCCAAAGGTGCTTTTTTCCCCCAAAAGGCAACTGGACTTTGTTTTTCCTTGAATACTGCATTCTAACTGCTTGTTCTGTCCCAGCCTACGTGAGTCCTGGTTATGCTCACAAGGAAAAACCCATCTTCCAAGAAAAAAACATAAAACAACCCCTTTTATTATCCACAGACCTGAGTCAATGTCCAAGGCAAACAAACACGGTCCACAGAAACTCGATCCTCAACACGAACGGTTGCCTTTGGCAGCCAGCACCTCCCACACCTCCCCTTTTATAATTCAGCCAAGGCGTGGCTTCCTAATGCCTTCTCCTTTGCCTTGGAGCCACCCCATTTCATCCCTCTGTCTTACTCGCTTCTCTTGCTGGCACTTTCGTGCATCCTGGATTTGTTCCAACTGTTCTTCATCACTGTCCAACTCAGGCTCCCAGCACAGCTGTGTCTCAGCCTGAGCACGAGTAGAGGGGCCAGGCTCCTCATCTGACTGTAAGTCTTGGAGCTCCTCAGAGCCTTCCTCTGACTCTGATGTCACTCCAGGCCCCTCCTCCTCCTCCTCATCTGATTCCTCAGACTCAGCTGCCGGATCCACTGGCTGGTGTGGAATCACAACACCGCTGCACCACCACAGAGATGGTTAGATAGTGTCATTGATGTGATGAACATGAATTTGGGCAAACTCCGGGAGACAGTGGAGGACAGGGGGACTTGGGGTGATGTGGCCCATGGGGTTAGTAAGTGTTGGACACAGCTTAGTGACAGTTCAACTCTCTCAGCAGTTCCATTCATTTCACCATCTCTTATCCCCTGTAGGAAATACAATCCTTACATCTCTGCGTATCAGAGCCTTGTGGCTTTTGCCACACGTGACACCCAAGTCCCATATTTTCTTTCAATCGGTTTGCCGGTCAAACCTAGAAGGAAAACTTCTGATTTCATGCCTATATTTACCTTGAAGAATTTTCTGCATTAAGATATGGATCTGGTTCCAGCTTTTCTAACTTAGCTGACCTTGGATTTCCATCAAATACATCCCTGGAGGCCTTGAGTAGTTTTGCCAAATCACATCCTACCGGAAAAAAGTCACGCTGAATAATGATCCTTTGCAAGATCCTAACGGAGTAAAAATTGGCAGCTTGAAGCAACCTCAAGCTCCCACCAGGCTGAAAAACAACAACAACAAACAACAAAAAGGAGTACAATTCAAAGGTCTATGAAGATTCTCAGTTATCCAGGTCATGGCTGTTCCCAAAGTGCTTTTTGTGGATTGTAAAGCAGCAGGAAGTGCTATTGCTGCCATTCGACTGCCCACCCCCCCTACCCCCGCGCTATCACACAAGCTGCCAGCCCTGCTTTTCCCCTGCTAAGCCTTCCCCAGCCCCCCCCCCATGCCAGAATCTGTGCCGGCCTTGCTCCTCCTCCCCTCTTTTGTTTGAGTTGCCAGCCAAGCTGTTGTGGGAAGTCAGCTCCCCCCCCCCCGCGAAAGAAATATTTTGGGGAATATTAAAAGGCAGAATATTATATTTCCTCGAAGGATTTCAAAGGCAGAAACCAACCCCCTCCCCACAAGGTCTGCAGAAATGCAGATGTGATAATCTTGTCAGAAAGATTGGAGTCAGGAAACTGGGATTAGGAAGAAAGATCCCTAGAATCAATAATCCCTCGCACCAAAAAATCCAACACCCATCAGCCACAGCCCCAGGGAAGCAGGATATGACCTTTGGGATGTAATAGGATTAACCCACCACCTCAGAATACCAGAACGGCAGACTCAGGTCAAAGTTCATGCCACAGGAACAACTCCAAACAAAAGCCCAAGGAGGTATAAAAACCCACCCCCTACTACAGACATGTCAAACACAAGGCCCGGGGGCCGGATCCGGCCCGCGAAGTGGTTTCATGTGGCCCACAAAACCATCCTGGAAACAGTGAGGGAACGGCCCCCACTGCCTTGGCCCTGGCCCAGAGACCCTCCTCCTGCCAGAGACCCTCAGATCTGTCCCACTCCTGCCCAGGCCCCCATAGGCACCCTTGATGCGAACGATGCAGAGCTGGCCACGCCCACCCAGTAGGCCATACTCACTCTAGCCACGCCCACCCAGTAGGCCATGCCCACCCAGGCCACACCCACCCGGCCCCCTGAGGGCAACCGCAATGCTGATGCGGCCCTCAATGAAATTGAGTTTGACACCCCTGCCCTACTACATGTGGTCAGTTTTCCCCAGAGCCATCTTTCTGTTTGGCTCTGCTTTTTAATAAACCTTTTTTTTTCCTAAAGCAGTCTCCATTTTTTTTTATTCCCGGCTTGGGCTGGACCCTGAAGATTTTTTCTCTTCTGTACCTGTGCATTTCAGGTTATTTTTTGTCTAAATGTAGAACTTTAGTTTTCTTTCCTGAAGCCTTTTGATATACAGACAGGTGTAGTGTTTGTTCGGTCAGGTACGAAGCAAATGGTCTGCCTGCACGTTTATTTTCAGTTAAAAAAAACACGAGTAAAAATGAACGGGAGAGGAATCATGCCGTAAAGTGATCCAGGAGTCTTTGGCTCTGTTCAAAGACTTTGAAGTTTGGCGTTGTAAATACTTAGCTGGTGTGCATGTATTTAAAAGAGCGAGGTATTTAAAAGAGTGAGGAAAACTAATTCCTCCATTGGTTTGTGGTTTTGACCTCGTCTTTACGGCTCCGGAAATGTTAGAGGCTTTTGATCCATTTTAATCACAGCACTTTGATGCTCTTGAGCCATGGCATGTAGTTCCAGCCATCCACTGATGATGGAAAAAGCAAAAAAAGAAAAAAAAGTGATGTTGCAATCTTTTTAGAGCCGGCTCCTGCAATTAAGGTGATTTATAGCCCAGCTTACTTGATCCAGCCAGGGAGATGTTGACATGTGAGTAATTAATCTCAGCCCTGAAAGACGTTTAATTTAATTTTTCTGGGTGGTCCCAAGACTGAGACCCGTTTCTCTTTCTTTAGATGGATGAAGTCAATTAAATCTTCTTTTAAGGCTTCTGTTGGGACACCTTCCTATTCCTTTCCTGGGTGGTCTTTTGTACCAACTCGTAGGATAATGATGTTAGAAATGCACACAGAGTCATTTATTCTTGGGAAGACTGATTCCTTCTGCTTTTCGGCATACAACAATGTAGCACACATGCAAATGGCTGGGGTTGTTTATTATTTTTTTCAACCTTCCTTCCTTCCTTCCATCCTTCCTTCCTTCCTTCCTTCCTTCCTTCCTTCCTTCCTTCCTTCCTTCCTTCCTTCCTTCCTCTGTCTATATATGTATATGTATATGTATACTGTATATATCCTTTCCTTCTTTTCTTCCATCTATCTATCTATCTATCTATCTATCTATCTATCTATCTATCTATCTATCTATCTATAGGGACGCGGTGGCTCAGTGGGTTAGGATACTGAGCTTGTCGGTCAAAAGATCGGCAGTTTGGCGGGTCGAATCCCGAGTGCTGCGTACCAGAGTGAGCGCCTGTTACTCGTCCCAGCTTCTGCCAACCTAGCAGTTCGAAAGCACGTAAAAATGCAAGTAGAAAAATAGGGACCACTACGGTGGGAAGGTAACAGCGTTCCGTGTGCCTTTGGCGTCTAGTCATGCCGGCCACATGACCACGGAGATGTCCTCAGACAAGCGCTGGCTCTTCAGCTTTGAAACAGAGATGACCACCGGCCCCTAGAGTTGGAAACAACTAGCACGCATATGCAGGGGAACCTTTACCTTTACTTGTGTGTGTGTGTGTGTGTGTGTGTGTGTGTGTATCCTTTCTTTCCTTCCTTCCTTCCTTCCTTCCTTCCTTCCTTCCTTCCTTCCTTCCTTCCTTCCTTCCTTCCTTCCTTCCTGATAAGAATGATCCAAAAGTCTGTTGTTTCTTGTCCTGGCTTCTGGTGCTTTGGAGAATAGCTTGACTCCCTCTTCTTTGTGGCAACCGCTGAGATATTGGAAGACTGCTATCCTGTCACCCCTGGTCAATGGTAGGATTCAAATATGAGAACAACTGGTTTTCTGTGTGGA
The DNA here is from genome assembly GCF_947247035.1 of Vipera ursinii. Taxonomy (NCBI): domain Eukaryota; kingdom Metazoa; phylum Chordata; class Lepidosauria; order Squamata; family Viperidae; genus Vipera; species Vipera ursinii. The sequence continues at coordinate 72,221,088 of NC_139521.1, forward strand.
TGCCACTTCCAGAAGTCCATCCTGGACCTGGGCAACAAAAAAATTAGCTACTGGTTCTGCTGAACTGGTGTGAACTGGCTGAATCCCACCACTGCCCCTAGTCCTTCTCTTCAGTAAACTAGACATACCCAAGTCTTGCAATGGTTCTTCCATATGTTTTAGCTTGATGATACTATAGCTTAAGAATTTAAAAGGATGAAGAATATAAACTAGGGGAATCCTTCAAGCAGGGAAAATCCCCTTCAAATCCTAGAGAAGGCAACAGCCAGCGTGATCACCTCTATAGGAAAGGAATCCCATGGCTAAGAAAAGATCTCCAGGGATGTTTTGAACGCCACATTAGCCAGGAATTCATGCAGCTGTGTAGAAACAAGCCACCCAAAGTTAAAAATTGTTCTGCCTTCAGGTGCTTTGGAGAATAGCTTGACTCCCTCTTCTTTGGGGCAGCCCCTGAGATATTGGAAGGCTGCTATCCTGTCACCCCTGGTCCTTCTTTTCATTAAACTAGACATCCCCAACTCCAGCCACCATTCTTTATAAGTGAATGTCAGTTGAATGTTAAGATGGAACTATCTCGGGATAAGGAACCATTACTGAGAAGGTGATGGTGCCAAACGTCTGAATGTGTTCAGGCAAAGGCAAATGAGGGGTTTGTCAAGGCTGCTTAATGGATATGTTCTGTTCCAGCCTGCTACCGGCCCTGCAGAAAAGGCAGGGACAACCCCTTTACAAAAAGGCAAAAGGCTGGAAGTAAGCCCGCCAAATTTATTTACACAAAACAGATCCAAAACAGAGCAAACTGAGCAAAACAAAACACGAACCACTAAAACAGGAGGTATTCAAGTGGTTGCCTTCAGCAAACCAGCCCTCCCACACATTCCCCTTTTAAAACAGTTCAAGGCGTGGCTTCTCTCTGCCTCCTTCCGAGGTGCCCCATTGCCTTCCTCTGTTTATTCCTGATTGACTGCCTCCTGCGTTGGGCGTCCTTGAACAGGGCCAGCTGTGGGTCATCTTCATCTTCATCCACGCTGTCAGGCTCACACAGCTGGGTTTGCGTAGTAACCAGATGGGAGGGGCCTGGCTGAGAGCCCTGCGAAGCCTCAGAACTGTCCTCTGCAGGCTCTCCAAACCCCTCCTCCTCCTCCTCTGAATCGTCCGACCCAACTGCCACAGGCTGACCCTGAATCACAACAGGATATCCTTGAGCTGAGTGACAGATCGGAGGCGATTACTCAACGCCCCTGCTAAACCAGACTCTAAGGCTCTAAACAGATCAATGGGATTTCCATCCATCTTACTATGATTTATGCAAACAATACATTGCAGTCAGAATAGAGCTGGAAGGGACCTCAGAGGTCCTCCAGTCCAACCCCCCACCGCTGCTCAAGCAGGAGACCCTATGCTGTTTCAGACAAGTCCTATATTTTTAATCTTTCCCATCCTTTCAACCTGATTTTTTTGTTTGTTCTCTCTCTTCAGTTGAATGCATTTTAGAAGAGATAACCACGATGTCAGAGACATCTTGATTTTATACAGTCCAGAATACTTGGTGTTTTGAAAATATGGCATAAAATAAAGATAGATAGATAGATAGATAGATGATAGATAGATAGATAGATAGATAGATAGATAGATAGATAGATAGATAGATAGATAGATAGATAGATAGACAGACAGACAGACAGACAGACAGACAGACAGACAGACAGACGACAGACAGGCAGACAGACAGTACAATCCCAACAGCTGGCTGTGATTAGAAATTGTCCTTTTTTCAAAATGGCTGTGTGTTTTTTTTAAGAGATTTTATTAAGTTTCATTCTAAGATAAAAATGTTTCATTCTAAGATAAAAATACAGAACGAAACAAACTTTAAAAAACTAAAAGAAAGAAAGAAAAAGAAAGAAAGAAAGAAAGAAAGAAAGAAAGAAAGAAAGAAAGAAAGAAAGAAGGAAAGAAGGAAGGAAGTGAAAAAGGGTGAGGGAAAAAGTAGTGACTTCCAACTTTTTTCAGTGCAGTAAAATGCAAATAAATAAATAAAATAATATAATCTCAATCTTTTGGTTAACCTTCCACAACAATTCAAGCCATGTATAGAACAAATTCATTCTAATCATCAATGCCTAAAATCAGAGTTTGATTTTACTTCAGTTTAGAGCACAAAGTCCAGAAGTGGTTTCCATTCAGAAACTAGAGTGGATATATTCTTCCCTTTGATTAAAATAGTTAGTTTCACCATCTCTATTAACTTCCATCACCTCCACCATCTATTCTCCCGTTGTGGGAATCATTGTACCTTGCCACCTTTGTGCAAATAAAATTCTCACTTTTTGACAACCAATATAATAACAGAGTTCCACCGGGGCGCTGGGAACTATGTCCAAAAACTTTGCAAAATACATCAAGAAATTGCAGCTTCCTGCAATAACTCCAGCAAAGCTACAAAAAAAACTGCGCTACTCGGAACATCTTACATTTTAAGGAGATACCTGGTTGATACCTAGGATGCTGGCAGCAACCCGTGTCAACCATTAGTGCCAGTCAGTTTGAGTTTTCAGTTGACTGAGTTTCATGTTTTATGAATAAAAGTTTTTTATAATAATAATGTTGGATGGGACCTTAGAGGTCATCTAGTCCAACCCCCTGCTCAGGAGATTTATTTCAGAATTGCCCTTGTAGCCACCCCATTCAGTATCTCCTCTGGATATTCAATGTCCCTACTTGCCAATATACAGTATTAAAGGTAGTCCCTGACTTATAACTGTTTGTATAGTGACCGTTGGTAGTTTCGACAGCACGGGAAAAAGTGACTTATTATAACTGTTTTTCCACACTTATAACTATCGCAGCACTCCCTGTGGTCTCATGACCAAAATTCCGATGTTTGGCAAGTGGTTCATACTTATGACGGTCACAGTGTCCCGGGGTCACGTGATCCCCTTTTGCAACCTTCTGATGAGCAAAGTCGATGGGGAAGCCAGATCCACTTAACAACCGTGTTACTAACTGCAGTGATTCGCTTAACAACCGTGGCACGAATGGTCATCAAATGGGACAAAATTCACCGAACAGCTTTCTCGCTTAACGACATAAAATTCGGGCTCCATGGTGGTTGTAAGTCAAGGACTACCTGTATTGTCTTCTTCTTTTTCTTTTTCTTTCTTTCTTTCTTTCTTTTTTTTTTAAAAAAGGACAGATTAGGGAGGCACACTTCTGAAAAAATTCTCTTTTGTTAGGTAGCTCAAAGCGTGTTCTTGGTAAATAAATGAAAGTCTGGTGCCTTTGTTATTCAGTTTACCAGCTGTCCACCTTCCCTAAAATTTGTAAAAAGAAAAAAAAATATCAATCATCTAAAATAAAACACTAATCAAACGAGATGTTTGGTGAACCTTAAAAAGAAAAAGTGCTTTCTAACTCTGGTGGCTGCAGACACCAAATTGGGCTCTTCAAAATTAGCATCTGCAAATCAGTAATTTCAGAGTTTGCAGATGTATTTGAATGTTTCTTCCAACTGAGTGGGTGTAGATATTGACGTGTTTGTCCCTTAGAGCGATAATGCTGTATTTTGACACTAAAATTAAGCACAGGATCAGAGAACCATGTTTATCCAGCATATTTTTAGCTGAAAGAACACAAGATGCTTTGTTTTGCTTTTCACTGACGAGGCAACGAGTAATTGGATGTCTTCTCATTTATTTAAATACCAGAAGTTGTGTTCTCTCCCCATATCCCAGGTGTTCCTAAATGTGTCTCTCTTATAATAATAACTATAGGCAGGTACACCGTGGCATTATTGTTTAAATACTTTTGTGAGGGTTTTAAGGGAGGTGTTATCGTGAATTTAACATGCCTGCTTAAGTAGCCAATGTGGCATTTAATTTACATGAATCGGTGTACAGGATTTATTTAATTCACCTGAGAGGTTTCCAGAGAGATCAACAAGCATCGAAAGAAGAACAAATTACAAACCCCGTAATTAACAACCGATCAAAGCCGAGGGGGACTCCACAATTTCATTTTGCAATTTCAAGTTGTAGAGCCAGCTTGGTCTAGCGCAGGGGTAGGCAACCTTGGCTCTTTTATGACTGGTGGACTTCAACTCCCAGAATTCCTGAGCCAGCCACGCTGAGGGGAAAGAGAGAGGTTTCCAACTGAGCCATGCTGGCTCAGGAATTCTGGGAGTTGAAGTCCACCAGTCATAAAAGAGCCAAGGTTGCCTACCCCTGGCCTAGGCCTAGGCCGCTTTATGACTCGTTGACTTCAACTCCCATAATTCCTGAGCCAGCGTGGCTCAGATGGGAAACCTCTCCCTTTTCCCTCAGCATGGCTGGCTCAGGAATTCTGGGAGGCCCATATAAAGAGCATTGCAGTAATCCAGGCGAGAAGTGACGAGGGCGTGGGTAACCGTGCATAGGGCATCTCGGTCCAGAAAGGGGCGCAACTGGCGCACTAGGCGAACCTGTGCGAAGGCCCCCCTGGTCACGGCCGTTAGATGATCTTCCAAATTAAGCCGTGAATCCAGGAGGACACCCAAGTTGCGAGCCCTTTCTGAGGGGGGCAGTGCCTCCCCCCATCAAAAGAGATGGAACTTGTTGAACCATACGAGATGCCGGTATCCACAGCCACTCAGTCTTGGAAGGGTTGAGCCTGAGCCTGTTCCTTCCCATCCAGACCCGCACCGCCTCCAGGCACCGGGACATCACGTCAAGGGCATCACTGGGTTGGCTAGGGGTGGAGATGAACAGCTGGGTATCATCCTCATATAACCATGACATGGATGACTGAGATTCTCCATAGACATCTAGGATTGCGTTGGCTTTTTTGGCAGCTGCAGCACAGGGCTGGCTCGCATTTAAGGGGTGGTCCACTAGCACAGGGGTCCGTGGACCGGCACCGGTCCGCAGCATGCCAGCAAGCAGGCCACACAAACAAGCAAAGCTCCATCCTCTGGATGCCGGCAGTATTCAAAACCACATCCCCTCCGGTCCGCGGAAAAAACCTTTCTCTGTGGCACCGGTCCCTGCTGCCTCCATATGCGAACCTGCAGAAATATTAGCAGAAATCCTCAAATGTCAAAGAATTACTGTACAACTGGCAAGGATGCAGGCTAACAAAAAAGGGGAGGGGACATTTTTTTTTCCAAAGGATGGAGGGGCTTTGGGTATGTTCTTTGAAGGTAAGATGGAAGCTTTGATGTCGGAGAAATGTCAAGCCTCTAATTGTTATTCTAACAAGCTGACTCTGTACTTGGCGGTGGACAGAGATAAGAGAGACTTAACCCCAGGTAACCTTGAATCTGCTGTTTTGCCAAAGGCATAATTTCTGAAAGCATTTCAGTCATCGAACCATAGCAGGAGATGATGCGAAAGCTAAAATTTCCCAGGTAAACGTGTCTAAAGGTTGAATCAGGGCAACTGGACCAAACTTTGTTAATCTGAGGCGTTTCGTTGCTCCTCCAAGCAACTTCATCAGTCAGGGCAAAATTAGTCTAGAGAAAAGGACTGGGGTGGGGGGAATACATGATAGCAGTAGTCCAGTATTTGAGGGGCTGCCACAAAGAAAAAGGAAGTCAACTTGATTTCCAAAGCACCAGAGGGCAGGACAAGAAACAATGGATGGAAACTAATCAAGGAGAGAAGCAACCTGGAATTAAGGAGAAACTTCCTAACGGCGAAGACAATTAACCAGTGGAACAGCTTGCCTCCAGAAGCTGTGGGTGCTCCATCATGGGAGGTTTTTTAAGAAAAGACTGGACAGCCATTTGTCTGAAATGGTATAGGTTATCCTGCTTGAGCAAGTGGGTTGGACTTGGGTATGTCTAGTTTAATGAAGAAAGAGAACGACGAAGGGGGACATGATAGCAGTCTTCCAATATCTCAGGGGCTGCCCCAAAGAAGAGGGAGTCAAGCTATTCTCCAAAGCACCCGAAGGCAGGACAAGAAGCAACGGATGGAAACTCATCAAGGAGAGAAGCAACCTGGAACTAAGGAGAAACTTCCTGACAGTCAGAACAATTAACCAGTGGAACAACCTGCCTCCAGAAGTGGTGAATGCTCCAACAGTGGGAATTTTTAAGAAGAGACTGGCCAGCCATTTGCCTGAAATGGTATAGGGTTTCCTGCCTGAACAGGGGGTTGGACTAGAAGACCTCCAAGGTCCCTTCCAACTTTTTGTTGTTGTTGTTTTGTTGTTGTTATTGTTATTGTTGTTGTTGTTGTTGTTGTTATTATTATTATTATTATTATTATTATTATTATTATTATTATTATCATTATCATTATTATTATTACCTCCAAGGTCCCTCCCAGCTGCCAAAACAGCTTGAAGGGTTTCTCCCCAAAATGGCTTGAAATATGTCAATGGAAACTCAATCATCCAAGCCAACAATGAAAGGTTGAATCGTGGCAACTTAGTTAATTTGGGATGTTTTTTTTTTTTGTTGCTCATTTTAATTTTGCTCCGACCGATGAAGTTGACTGGATGAGCAACGAAACGTCTCAGATTAACAAAGTTTGGTCCAGTTGCCCTGATTGAACCTTTAGACACTTTTGGCCTTGATGATTGAGTTTTCATTGACATGCAGCTAGTCCTCGACGTACGACATTTCCTTTAGTTCAAAATTGGAACAGCCCGGAAAAGAGTGATTTGTGACTGTTACGACTTTTGAAGCATCCCCATGATCAAATGAACCGAATTCAGACGCTTGGCAATGGATTCGTACTTACGACCGTCCTGAGGTTGTGGGATCCAAGGGGGAAAGCCAGATTCTCTTAACAACCGGGTTGCTACCTTATCAACGTGATTCACTTAACAACTGTGGCAAGGAAGGTCGTGAGATGGGGCAATTTCACTTTAATGAGACTTTTCTCCCTTTAAGGATTGAAGTAATGTATCTTGAGTGCTTAACGTCTGACTTAACGACGGAGGTTTTGGGCACCGTTGTGGTCGTACGTCGAGGACTGCCTGCATTTCCCGCCTAAGTGGGCATCCGTGGGAGCGTAGGCATAAAAGTACGCAGAAAGAAATTACAGGAAGGCAGAATCAAAACTTAATAAAAGCTTATTTCGGTTCTCTACACCCCCACAGTGTTACGAGTGCTACCCAGACCTCAAAACACTACCCACCCCCAGTTTTAAAGCCTTCTTGAAACTTCATTTCTTTATTGCAAAAGGGCAACACATCTAACCAGGATAATGATAGGAAAAACGTTCTTTGTGACCCTCCCTTGAAAGGGCACAAATGGTTTGTAATGCCTCTTCAGACAGTCTCTCTTTTATTACTTCCAGAGCTTAAGGACAGAATCTTTCTTTACAGTTACATGCGGAATGTGCTTTAATTCCTGTCTATTGCCCTTTAAGGCATTAGCCGAGGGTGGATTTGATCAGCAGGTTTTATTTAATGTGTGACTCAGGTCCCAATTTTGCTTTGTTCGTAAAGTTTTGATTTTAGACGCTCGCTGGGAGAATAATAATAATAATGATGCAAACAGGTGGAGGAAGCTTAGTGGTTTTGTTTAAATATCATTAGATTCCGTTTTTCGTCACAACCAGAAATGCCACCCTCTCTGCCTTTATCTTTTCTCTCCTGCTTGTTTGAAATGGTCTAGGCCAGTGATGGCGAACCTTTTAGAGACCGAGTGCCCAAAATGCAACCCAAAACCCACTTATGTATCGTTGGGTGCTGGGTGGGCGTGGCCCATTGGGTGGGTGTGGCCCATTGGGTGGGCATGGCTGCGGCGGTAATGGCAGATTGGGTGGGACTAAAAAGTTCAATCAAGCAGTTCCAACTTTGCGAGATCTATTTTTTCCTGCGAGAAGTTGAAATTGATTGATTGAACTTTTTTTTTTTTACACACAGCGGCAGAGGCCTAAAGCGAAAAGGTTTTATAAAAGGAGAGAAGCAACCTAGAACTAAGGAGAAACTTCCAATCAACTTCCAATCAAACTTCCTGACAGTTAGAACAATTTTTTTTTAAAAAAATTCCATTTATATCCCACCCTTCTCCGAAGACTCAGGGGCGGCTTACAAGCTTAGCAGTAGCCTTCATTCTATGTATATGTCTGCTTATTTAGGGCTTTTGCCCCCCCCAAAGCGGCATTATTACAAAGTCAGCTTAATTGCCCCCAACAATCTGGGTCCTCATTAACCAGTGGAACCACCTGCCTCCAGAAGCGGTGAATGCTCCAACACTGGAAGTTTTTAAGAAGAGACTGGGCAGCCATTTGTCTGAAATGGTATGGGGTTTCCTGCCTTAGCAGGGGGTTGGACTAGATGACCTCCAAGGTCCCTTCCAACTTATTATTATTATTATTATTATTATTATTATTATTATTATTACCCAGCTAAAGGCCTACGATTGGGCCGACAGCGCACGTGCCCAGAGAGAGGGCTCTGCATGCCACCTGTGGAACGTGTGCAATAGGTTCACCACCACGGCTCTAGTCTAGGGTTTCCTGCCTGAGTAGGAACAACATCAGTGGATCAACAACAACTCACAACCAGAAGGTGTGAATGCTCCAATACTGGAAGTTTTTAAGAAGAGACTGGACAGCCATTTGTCTGAAATGGTATCGGGTTTCCCTGCCTGAGCAGGGGGTTGGACTAGATGACCTCCAAGGTCCCTTCCCAGTCTGTTATTCCATGTTTTAAGAACATATTCTGAGGCTGGGGCTGGGGAGGAGAGAGATCACATTAAAGGAAGGATAGATCAGCATGTTTTAAGAAATGGCAGAGAAATCATGGTTATTCTTAATTCTCTGGGAAGCTAAGAGCCTTTAATCTGTTTGCCTCCATTAAGGACCAGAGCGGCATGGGTCAGATTCAAAGAGAAAGACAGTGGAATGGCGAAAGGAAGGAAAGGGCGAAAAACCCCAAGGAGCCACCTCACAAATAGACAAGTGAAGTAATTTTTCTGGACAAGGAAAGAAAATGAGAGTCCTTCTGCTAACATTGATCGCCTCTGTAGAATTGGCAAGGTTGGGAAGCTGCTGCATGCAAAGTAGTGTGTGTATATGAAGGGAGGGGAAGGGAAAAGGAGAAGAGAAGAGAAGAGAAGAGAAGAGAAGAGAAGAGAAGAGAAGAGAAGAGAAGAGAAGAGAAGAGAAGAGAGGAGGGAAGGGAGGGAAGAGAAGAGAAGAGAGAAGAGAGGAGGGAAGGGAAGAGAAGAGAAGAGAGGAGGGAAGGGAAGGGAAGGGAAAAGGAGAAGAGAAGAGAAGAGAAGAGAAGAGAAGAGAAGAGAAGAGAAGAGAAGAGAAGAGAAAAGAAGAGAAGAGAAAAGAAGAGAGAAGGGAAGGGAAAAGGAGAAGAGAAGAGAAGAGAAGAGAAGAGAAGAGAAGAGAAGAGAAGAGAGGAGGGAAGGGAAGAAGGGAAGGGAAGAGAAGAGAAGAGAAAAGAAGAGAGAAGGGAAGGGAAGGGAAGGGAAAAGGAGAAGAGAAGAGAAGAGAAGAGAAGAGAAGAGAAGAGAAGAGAAGAGAAGAGGGAATAGAAGGGAAGGGAAGAGAGAGAGAGAAGAGAAGAGAAGAGGAAGAGAAGAGAAGAGAAGAGAAGAGAAGAGAAGAGAAGAGAAGAGAAGAGAAGAGGACAAGAAGAAGAGAAGAGAAGAGAAGAGAAGAGAAGAGAGGGGAGAAGAGAAGAGAAGAGAAGAGAAGAGAAGAGAGAAGAGAAGAGAAGAGGAAGAGAAGAGAAGAGAAGAGAGGAGAGAAGAGAAGAGAAGAGAAGAGAAGAGAAGAGAAGAGAGAAGAGAAGAGAAGAGAAGAGAAGAGAAGAGAAGAGAAGATAAGGATAAGATAAGGTAAAGTAAGGTAAGGTAAGATGAGGTGAGGTGAGGTGAGGTGATAAGATGATAAGACAAGACAAAACAAGACAAGATAAGATACATTTATTGTCATTTTTTATACTGTGGGCACACTGGCACAGATTAAAAATGAATTCTATTGCGTGCTCTCAAGACTGGGAAACATATTATCATGCAGCGGCATTAACCTGGATTAGAGAATCGATAATTTTAAAGAATAAAAGATTATTAACTCTAGAAGGCCATGATCTACAGTTGGGCTGGCATGCATTCCTATGGAATGAGAAGCAAGGGCTATATCAACATTTTCAAAACCATCGGATTAGACAAGCGCTACTTAAAATTTGGAATAAAATTAGTAAACAGAATTACATTAAAGTACCAGTCTGGTTGTCCACCCTTGAAGCGATAGTCTACCCAAATTTGTTTAATTTGGAAAACAGTACTACATACAAGGATATTACGAATGAAATGGGAGAATTGAAATCTAGACAGGAACTAGAACACCAAGGGATAAAATTGGAATGGTGGGCTTACCTACAGATACAAACACGATATGGGAAAGATAAGAAAGAGTGGGGGATAAATATTCAAGAAACTGCATTGGATAAAATTTTATTGGGGCCAGATGAGAAACAAATAAGGAAATTGTATAATTTGCTCTTGGGGTAGAAAATGTTTGAGGAACAAGTTAAAGAACCAATGCTGATATGGGACATGGCATAGATTTTTGATATTTGGCAAACTCTCTGGATAGAAATAAAAGATAAAGCTGGCCTCAGCTTATAAAGAAAATGTATATGAAATCTTTTACTGGTGGCATCTCCCCCCAGCATGATTAGCCAAAATGTACAAGACAATATCCCCTAGGTGTTGGAAGTGTTCCGAAGAATTAGGTACTTATTTTCATGTTTGGTGGTCCTGTAATAAGACGCAAAAGTATTGGCAAAGGATTCGGATATGGTTAGAAGAAATATCAGGACGAATAGTAGATTATAAACCAGAACTTTTCCTACTGAGCATAACAACAGAGAAACTTACCAAAGAAGAGCTATACATAATGATACACATCATCACAGCAGCGAGAATGACGTTCGCCCAGAAATGGAGAAACAGTGAAATATCAGACGAGAGTGAAGTGATAAATAAAATTTGGGTGTGCACAGAAATGGACAAGTTAACTTTGGAAATTAAAAATAAAGATCAGTCAGATACAGAAAGGAAGGTCACAACAGAAACACACAGGATGCTGATTTTACATATTATTAGAATAAGGTGGTTGATAAGATTGAATATTCCTACAGTATAATTGTATATAAATGATATGTACATAAAGTGTATATATGTATATAAAACACAAAAATGATGTAAGACAAGAAGGATTGTCAGACAGTTAACACCTTGTCCCAAGTTTTAAATAATAAAATTTGCTTTTTTTAAAAAAGAAAATATATATCTATCCATACACATACATAACACACATATACATGATACACACACACACACAAAAAAAAAAAAACAGGTACATACACCTAGACCTAGACATACACACAGAGAGAGAGAGAGAGAGAGAGAGAAACATACACATACACATACATACATATTGATGCTATATGGAACAAAACTGTGACTGAATCTGGATGTTCTGCTTCGGATACCACGAAACCCTCTCCCAGGTGGTAGCAAGGAAAACAGGTCGTGAAGAGGATGTGTAGCGTCCCAGACAATCTTACGGACCCTGCTCAAGCAACGCTTCTGTGCCACATCCTGGATGGGAGGGAGGGAACTGCCCATGATCTTTTCTGCTGTCCTCACCACCTTTCTGTCTGAAGCAGGGATGCTTCCAAACCAGACTGTGATGCTGTATGACAGGATGCTCTCGATCGTCCCTCTGTAGAAAGTGGTGAGGACAAGGGAAGAGAAGATGTGCTTTTCTCATGCAAAGAGATTGGGGGAGAAAGTGAGATTTTGGTACAGCATTGTAAATCTGCAGCAACAAATAATGTTCCAAATCAAATAAACATTGTAACCGGAGATGTGAACAAAGATCATCCATAAGATTATGGAACTGCAGCAGACAGCGTAATTAAAATTGGGGAGCCCTGTTCTCCTATTTCAGCTTGTAGATGGATGCATATTCTTCTATTTACCTCTGTTTTTTTTTTTAAAAAAAAGAAGAAGTCCAATTTGTACTAAAAATTTACCGCATGTCTGCTGATCATTGCTAAGCAAGATATTCCTCTCCAGAGATTTATTAGCTTTTAATAGCACTCAAGTTATGTAAGGCAATCAATTACCTGCATCATTTTAAAAGCCCTCCAAGATTCCTAAAACAGCTCTGAAGGCCAAGGGAAAGGAATAGGAAAATAACTAACTGATTAAATGAAGACTTTTCTAGAATACGTATAAAGCAAGGGAAGCGTCAAGTGCAAAGGATTGGGATCATAGACAAAAGAATCTAGTCAACTAAAATTCAGTTGACTAAAGTTCATTCAACTAATCCTCCTCCCTCCTCTCTCCCTCCCTCCCTCCCTCCCCCTCTTTCTTTCTTTCTTTCTTTCTTCTTTTCTTTCTTTCTTTCTTTCTTTCTTCTTTTTCTTTCTTTCTTTCTTTCTTTCTTTCTTTCTTTCTTTCTTTCTTTCTTTCTTTCTTTCTTCTTTCCCTTCAAGTCTATTGACTGTTGACTCCACCCCTCCCTCCCCTCCCTCCTTTCCTTCCTTCCTTCCTTCCTTCTTCCTTCCTTCCTTCCTTCCTTCCTTCCTTCCTTCATCCCTTCCACCCTCCCTCCCTCCTTCCTTCTTTCTTCCTCCCTCCCCTCCACTTTGCTTCCCTTCCTTCCCCTCCCCTCCCTCCCTCCCCCCCCTCCCTCTCTCTCTCTAATCTAATCTCTCTGTCTCTCAGACCTGTTCATAAAGTCAGATGATTAAAAACCATGAGGAGTAGAGCTGCTGTAAAGGGAAGGAGATATTGTTTGAAGCCAAGTTTAAATACTTAGGAGGATTGAGGGAGATCATCTGTACCTGAAAATTGACTTTTATTGATTGGAGTCAAAAAGAAGCTGGAGTTAAAAGAGCTGGGATGAGCTTCATGAATTGGTTTTCCTGAGCCCTTTTGCCCAAATATCCCTTTGAATTGAAGTGGTACCCAGATGTTTAATTCTAAAAGTTCAAACTGAAAATCTAAAATAATGAGTTTGGCCCTCCAGAGATCCTGTGTCATAGTTTATTTAATATAGTTGGGGTGGTTGCAATCTTTCTTAGGAAAAGAGGCATTTATGCACATGGACCATCTTTTCCAACTTATTCTGTAGACACTCTTTATCAGAGAGCAGATGCGTATTCTCTTTCATAAAAAAAAAGAATAAAACTAGTGCAGATGATTCCAATTTTTGCCTGGTGAAGAGCTGTGGGGATGGGGTAAAGCAAATGCTTCATGCTCTGAAGAATGGGTGCAAATTAATTTCTATTTAGGAGATTTCCTTTAATTCAGAGGAGGACCTATGGATAGGAGACAGCATATGGTACTCACCCAACTTTACCATCTTTGCATCCTTAGAACATATAGTCAGATAAGAGCCTTGGTGGAGCAGTGGGCTAATGCCTCCTTAAGTAACACCAGCTGCCTGCAATTATTGCAGGTTCGCGTCCCACCCAGGCTCAAGGTTGACTCAGCCTTCCATCCTTCCGAGGTAGGTAAAATGAGGACCCAGATTGTTGGGGACAATTAAGCTGACTTTGTAATAATGCCGCTTGGGGGTGTGTGTGTGAAACCCCTAATAAGCAGGCATATACATAGAATGAAGGCTACTGCTAAGCTTGTAAGCCGCCCTGAGTCTTCGGAGAAGGGGCGGGATATAAATGGAATTAAAAAATAAATAAAAAAATAAAAAAAAATAAAAAAATACTGATAAGTGTGGAATGTTTGTGGACTTCTTGGTGCTCTCTGACCTGAGTTGTTTTTCTACAGGCTGACAAGCTTGAAGCCTGCGCACAATATTGCTATGATTACTGCTTCTTAGCTTGCCAACCCACTGGGGGGGGAGGGGGGGGAAATGGAATGCAGACTCCAGACAACAAGAAATCTAACCATGGGAAACCAAGGAACGTTTCAGTAGGTGTTTGCCATCCCACGAAGACACTTTCTCATAGCAAGCAAACATTTGATACTTGATTGGACAATGTGACATGCCTCAATAGGGGGAGGGAGAATTATGTTTTTTAAAATTATATTGCTTCTTGTGGAAAATAACCTGAGCTGGTTTTGCTTTAAAAAAAACCTGATGTACTTAGTAAAGTTTTGCACAAAGAGATTGGATGGTCTCACTGGTGCTTACTTAGCTGGGTTCGCTAGAACCTTGACACGGGCATTTGATGACCCAACTATGTACCATCATCGTGTGTTAGAAAGGAGCGGGATTTGCTCTCTATTTATGTACTAGTGGCTTGCCTTGTTCAGTGTTGGTAAAAATGTTCTTGGTGGTTCCTTGAATAGGTTGCTGTAAATCTATCTATCTATCTATCTGGCTAGATAAGCAGAGAGAGAGAAGAGAAGGAGAGAAGAAGAGAGAGAGAAAGAGAGAGAGAAGAGAGAGAAGAGAGTAGAGAGAAGAGAAGAGAGGAGAGAGAGAAGAGAAAAAGAGAGGGAAGAGAGAGAGAGGAGAGAGAGAGAGAGAGAGAGAGAGAGAGTTGGAGTCTTTGATGTTCTCTGAGCTTAGTTTCATTGCAGATATTTGATGACCCAAGTTGGTAACATCATCAGTGCTAGAAAGGAATGTTTCCCTCCCCCTCTCTGCTTTATACATGTGGCTTCACCCTGCCAGTGTTGGTGGAAGTGTTCCTAGTCGTTCCTAGAGTATGCGATTGTTTATGTTAGTGTGTTTGTCTGAGTTGGTAGTTCCTTGACTGGGGTATTGGAAGTAGGAACTACGAGCAAGGAACTTCCAGCTCAGTCAAGCAAGCTAATAGTAAACAACAATCTCATCAAGACACCATCAAGATATTCCTACCACCATCAACAAGGCATCTAAACAGACCGAAAACACCACCCTCCTTCCAGCACTGATTGGCGTTACCCAGTGGCGTAGCATGGGTTGTCAGCACCCGGGGCAAGGCAAGTAATTTGCGCCCCCTAACCCGTGAAAATACTGATGTAATTAAAGTACAGTAAAATGCATCTAATGCGCCCCCCCAGATGTTGCGCCCGGTGTGGCCGGCCCCCCCTGCACCCCCCATGCTACACCACTGGCGTTACCCAGTTTGGCAATGAAACGTCTGCAAGAAAACAACCAAGCTCAGAGAGCACCAAGGACCCCACAATCCTCCTCTTCCTCCTCCATCTCCTTGATCTCCTCCTCCTTCCAAACCCCTCTCCCTTCTAGCATTGATGATGTTACCTAGTTGGGTAATGAAACGTCTGCAAGAAAACCACCAAGCTCAGAGAGCACCAAGGACCCCACAATCCTCCTCTTCCTCCTCCATCTCCTTGTCCTCCTCCTCCTTCCAAACCCCTCTCCCTTCTAGCACTGATGACGTTACCTAGTTGGGTAATGAAACGTCTGCAAGAAAACCACCAATCTCAGAGAGCACCAAGGACCCCACAATCCTCCTCTTCCTCCTCCATCTCCTTGTCCTCCTCCTCCTTCCAAACCCTTCTAGCACTGATGATGTTACCTAGTTGGGTAATGAAACGTCTGCAAGAGAACCACCAATCTCAGAGAGCACCAAGGACCCCACAATCCTCCTCTTCCTCCTCCATCTCCTTGTCCTCCTCCTCCTTCCAAACCCCTCTCCCTTCTAGCACTGATGATGTTACCTAGTTTGGCAATGAAACGTCTGCAAGAAAACAACCAAGCTCAGAGAGCGCCAAGGACCCCTCATTTCAACCCTGAGCAACAAATATTCTCATCCAATGGATTTTTTTCCCCTTTGGGCTTTGGATTACTACTCTTCCTGTTCCAAGTTAGCATGTTCCTGCGGTTCTGGAGGTTGCAGGACTAGAGTTGGTGGAAACGGTCCATGAGAACGTCATCATCTCAAATCGTGTCCCCTCCAGAAAAGCGAATTAAAGAGAAGCAGAACTATCTGTCTCCCCAGATCCATTCTGTACAAAAGGATGGGTTTAAGGGCGAGATTTTTTTATTTAAAAAAAAGCCATATCTTTAGGGGAGGGAAAAAAAAAACCCTTTCCAAAGTTGCATTGGGAAGCAGATCAAATCTGAGAAAGCGATATGGCTCTTGGCATTTTCTAACTTGCATCATCCGGTAAAATGATTTATTTGTTTATTTATTTTGAAAAAGAGAAGAAACTTTTCTGCTTTTTGCCTTAATATCTCTTGACAGTCTGCCACTGTGCCTTTCATCTCAGGCAACACAAAGGATTATCCTAAAGGTGCCAGGAATGCAGTCTTTCACAATAATTCACCAAGCAATATCATCTCACACATTTTGAGTTGGCAAAATTCCTCGGGGAATGGTTTTGCATCGTTTTTTTCACATTCACAGATTGATCCATCTAAATTTATTCTTCTGCATGGTCCATATTCTTTCTGTATTCATTTCCCTTTGTAATGAGCGTATTCATTATGCCAAGGGAAAAAAATGTCTCTGTTGTACAGGCTAATTGGAGCGGAACCAAATTTTCCCATTAAAATGAAAGTTTTTGACATTAAAGAGAATCACCTATTGATATTAATCTCTCGGTACTCCTTGATTCAAGGGACGTGGTGGCTCAGTGGGTTAGGACGCTGAGCTTGTCAATCAGAAGGTCGGCAGTTTGGCGAGTCGAATCCCGAGTGCCGCGTAACAGAGTGAGCACCTGTTGCTCGTCCCAGCTTCTGCCAACCTAGCAGTTCGAAAGCACGTAAATATGCAAGCAGAAAAATAGGGACCACTACGGTGGGAAGGTAACAGCGTTCCGTGCGCCTTTGGCGTCTAGTCATGCCGGCCACATGACCACGGAGATGTCCTTGGACAAGCGCTGGCTCTTTGGCTTTCAAAAGGAGATGAGCACTGGCTCCTAGAGTTGGAAACGACTAGCATGCATGTGTGGGGGAACCTTTACTTTTTCCTTTTTCCTTTACTCCTTGATAAAATATTTGCCGCTCGTTAAAACGATCATCATTATTTACCAATTTCTAATGCATCAGACTAGATGCCAAAGGTGCACGGAACACTGTTACCTTCCCACCGCAGTGGTCCCTATTTTTCTACTTGCATTTTTACGTGCTTTCGAACTGCTAGGTTGGCAGAACCACGGAGACGTCCTCGGACAAGCGCTGGCTGTTTGGCTTTGAAACGGAGATGAGCACCGGCCTCTAGAGTTGGAAACGACTAGCACGTATGTGCGGGGGAACCTTTACCTTTACCTTTAATGCACCAGAAATTATTTATTAGCGACGGCCGATAGCAGAAGCTCTCGGAGGAATCCACCGTAAAACACAATTATTTTTTTTTTGAAAAACTAAAAATCTTGCCATCAATTAGCTGTTTAAAAAGAGCAGAGATTCAAAACACCACAGAGGCGTGGTATTTAAAATCACTGCTGTTTTAAACAGTTCCTTTAACTGATTGTTCTTAATTTTGTTAAGTTCGGTTTCCAGTTGAAACCTGACAGCCAAGTTGTCAGGACATCCTTAAACCTGTAAATTATGAAGCTGAAATGAGGAATATGTTTTGCAAACATTTCTACACCTGCCTCGTTGTTAGAGTAGAGGTAAAAATAAAGGTATAAACATTCTAAGTACGGCTTTTCTTTCCTCCCTGCCCTCCCTCTGAACCGACTTGCCTTGGTTTGCATGTTTATTATGTAATTCCTAATTTCTTGAGATGACTCATTCATGAGAAAGAGAGGACTACAACTGGGAAAAATTAACTTTAAAGTAAATGCTGTGTGGCTATTTGTTTAGGAAGGAAACAACTGCGTTGGAGAAGTTCAAATATACACTGCATGAGCCACGGTGGTGCAATGGTTAGAATGCAGTGCCGCAGGCTAACTCACTGCCCACTGCCAGGAGTTCGATCTTGACCGGCTCAAGGTTGACTCAGCCTTCCATCCTTCCAAGGTTGGTAAAATGAGGACCCAGATTGTTGGGGGTAAAATTCTGACTCTGTAAACTACTTAGAGAGGGTGGTAAAAGCACTATGAAGCAGTATATACGGTAAGTCTAACTGCTATTGCTATTGCTATAAGTAGGAGGTGTTTCAGCAAACCGTTTGAGCCTTGGAGAAAAAAATCTGTAGTAACTCTGAACTTATTGAGCTTGGGGATCCATTGAACTAAATTAACCTTTTTAGGAACCCAGATGGCACAGTGGTTACAATGCCCACAGCCAGGGCATTGATCCTGAGAGGCTCAAGTTTACTCAAGCTTTCCATCCTTCCAAGGTGCATAAAATGAGGACCCAGGTTGTGTGGGGCAAGAGGCTGACTCCGTAAACCATCCAGAGAGTATTTAAAGCTATGGGGCGGTATATAAGTCTAAGTACTTATTGCTATTTCTGAATCTTGCCAAGAAAGCTGTATGTAGAACAGCAAATCTCTTTGCTTGGGGGCTGAAAACAATAGGAGGATCTACAACTGATTGTAACATCCAGTTGGGTCAAAAATCTATGCAGATTAAGGGCATGTTTAGCAATCAAAGCTATTTTCTTCCTCACCAAGTAACCAGAGTGCGGCTACATTATGAAACAAGACATTTGAATCAAAAATATGGACTCCCCATGGAGTCAAGACCTGTTTTATTGTTTTCTCTTGGTTTGCTGGCTATTACAATGCACTGTTTTTTTCCAAGAAGAAAGAGAGAAAGAAAGAGACAGAAAGAGGAAGAGGAAGAGAAAGAGGAAGGAAGGAAGGAAGGAAGGAAGGAAGGAAGGAAGGAAGGAAGGAAGGAAGGAAGGAAGGAAGGAAGGAAGGAAATATAGTGTGAGAGAAAGACAGAAAGAAAATGGAGGGGAAGGAAGGAGAAAGAAAGAAAGAAAGAAAGAAAGAAAGAAAGAAAGAAAGAAAGAAAGAAAGAAAGAAAGAAAGAAAGGAAGGAAGGAAGGAAGGAAGGAAGGAAGGAAGGAAGGAAGGAAGGAAGGAAAGAAACAATAGTAACAGAGTTGGAAGGGACTTTGGAGGTCTTTCTAAAAAAGAAGAGGAAGGAGAGAGGGAGAAGAGAAAGAAAAAAGGAAGGAAGGAAGGAAATATAGTGTGAGAGAAAGACAGAAAAAGGAAGGGGGGAAGGAAGGAAGGAAGAAGAATGAAAGAAAGAAAGAATAACAGGGACTTTGAAATGAACTTTGTAGGTCCTTCTAGGAAGGAGGGAGGGAGAAAAGAAAATGGAAGGAAAAAAGAAAGAAAGAAAGAAAGAAAGAAAGAAAGAAAGAAAGAAAGAAAGAAAGAAAGAAAGAAAGAAAAAAAAAAGAAAGAAAGAAAGAAAGAAAGAAAGAAAGAAAGAAAGAAAGAAAGAAAGAAAGAAAGAAAGAAAGAAGAGAAAGAAAGATGTTTGCTTTCTTTCACTGTTAAAGTCTAACAGATTTAGATTAGGGATTCTTACTGGGCGTTTTTTTTTTCTTTCTGCCACCAACAGCAGGCTAGCTTGCCCAACTTCTGAACACACGACTCTTCCAATCAATTTATGTCTGATCACAGCTCACCCTAAGTTATGATATATGACTGGCAGTCAGAGCTAGCTAACAGATCTTTAGGACAGCTTAATGACTGAGGCAGCCAGGTGAGCAATGGGGATGAGAGAAGTAATCCATATTTCAGGGCTGACTTCAAAAGAGGGGATACTCCATCAGTTATTTGAAGGGCGGGGGGGAACACCGAAGCCTGCCTTCACCTCATATTAATGGCTGCCCCTGGAGTGCCAGATTTACTTCCGAAAGCAGCTTATGTTCATCTTTAGGAAAATGAAGCTTCCAAATCCAGCTGCTAAGACTTGGATGATGGCTTGCAAATGTCGCACGGGTCGATTGGCCAAGACAGATAATGGCCAAAGCTTGCTTCTCAAGATGAACAAGAAATAAGCCAAAGATACAGGTAGTTTTTGACCTTTGACCACAACAGAGCCCAAAATTTCTGTTGCTGAGTGAGACATTGATTAAATAAGTTTTGCCCCATTTTACGACCTTTCTTGGCGCCGATGTTAAGGGAATCACTGTGGTTTTTCAGTTATCAACACGGTTGCTAAGTAAATCTGTTTTCCCCATTGACTTTGTGTGTCAGAAGTTGTTAGAAATTCTGTTTACATATAGCACCGCAGAGCAAAGAGTACAGTCACCATGTGCTTTACTGCTCAACTACAGAACTGGAATAGGAAACAGGAAACTCTACTTAAAAGGAAAGAACATAAGAGTTATATAACATAGATCCAAACTTTTAAACACTGCCATCTACTGGCTGAATACTACTGTAGCTGTTGCATAGAAATACATTCCGACTATGAATTCCAACAGAAGATTGCAAAGGTCACATGACCCTGGGATACAGAAACCGTCATAAATACATGCCAGGGGCCAATTGTCCAAATTTCAATCATGTGACCAGGGGGATGCTTCAAAGGTCATAACTGTGAAAGACAGTCGTAAGTCACCTTTTTCAGTGCCATTGTAACTTCAAATGGCCACTAAACAAATGGCTGTAAGTCAAGGACTACTTGTAATATGAATTCTCCAACATGAATGGAAACTCAACTGAAGGTGTACAACTGGTCGTAAGTCCTCAATGTATGACCAGCAACTTAATGCAAATGTTTGGAGTTATAACGGACTCAGAGAAGGTGCTTTATGGACTGTAAAGCACTCGTGGCCATTGTAAAATGTTGCATACCTCCCCATGGTCACATTTACATTTTGTTACATTTAGGGCACTTGGCAACTGGCTCACATTTATGTCACACAACCACAATTTGCAATGGTTTTTTGTTTTTGTTTTTTGTTGTTGTTTATGTACACACACACACACATATACACACACACACACACACATATACACATATACAGATATACACATATATACATATATACACACATATATATACATATATACACATATACACATATACACATATACATATATACAATTTAAGCCATTTAATATCTTAAAAGAAGGGAAAATAGTACAAACTTGGTTTCAGTATGGTTAGATACAAGCTAGATGGAAAGAAGATCAGAAAATTGGTATTACAACAACAGATGAAAATTTGGTAAAACAAATTAGAGATCAAAGTCAAGCGCATATAAGAAGGATATATAATGCATTGATAGAGATAGATTCAGAAACGGAACTTGTCAAAGATTGTATGATAAAATGGGCCCAGAATATTCAAGAGCCAATAATGATGGATGTTTGGGGAAAAATTTGGGTCAGAAAAGTAAAATTTACTCAGGCTCAAAATTTAAGAGAGAATTTTTATAAAATGTTTTATAGGTGGCACTTAGATCCTAAAAAATTAGCATGTATGTATCCAAATTATCAGCCTAAATGTTGGAGGTGTGGTTGTGAGGATGCAACCTATTACCACATGTGGTGGACTTGTAAAAAAGTTAAAGTTTTTTGGATTAAAATTTGGTGGAATATGCAGAAGATAGGGATGGAGTATACTTAAAATGTACTGTAAAACTTTTCAATTAAAAAAAACCAGCCCTATCAGATACATTCCAAAAGTACAATATAATCGCAGTGGGATATGAGATTATCAAGAACCCAAAAGACTTTGGCAAAGCCACATAAAGTGAGTATATTTTGGAAAAGATATTTGTTCAATTTGCATTTGACACTGAGCTGGGTTGTTATTTGAAATTCATGGTTCGCTGAATTTTGCAATGCACTTCCCCAATAATAATAATATTACCTTCATTATTAGCATTTTAAAAGGGGAGCTTAGCACTTTTAACCTGGCAGTTCTACGCCTCTTTTAATCCTAGAAAAGCATTTTTACCCCCCCCCCCTTCTTAGCCAAGGCCATTTCTTTAGGTGTGCACAAACTTAGCTTTTCAGGGCTAAACAATAGACGTCAGATTCTGAAACTTCTTGAATACACTTGCAAGTTTTATCAAAGACAAAAATCCCAGTGGGAAGGAATGATGTAACCCATAAATTTGCCCCCTGTGGAATATATTTTAAATTAATGTTTTTGTTTTACAGTTCAGGTCTCATGTAAAATCAGTGTGTTTTGTTTGATCACTTGCTTTCTGGTGTTTCACAAATTCCAAACGGATGTATCCTTTGTTTGAAGGCAAGACAAGAAACAATGGATGGAAACCAATCAAGGAGAGAAGCCACCTGGAATTAAAGATAAATTTCCTGACTGTGAGGACAATTAACCAGTGGAACGGCTTGCCACCAGAGGTTGTGGGTGCTTCATCACTGGAAGTTTTTAAGAAGAGGCTGGACAGCCATTTGTCCAAAATGGTATAGGGTTTCCTGCCTGAGCAGGGGGGCTGGACTAGATGACCTCCAAGGTCCCTTCCAGCTCTAATCTGAAGGCCCGAGAAGTGCCATGTTGGATGCTTGATGGGCTTATGAGCAGAAAGGATGATGTACAAAGAATTTCCTGATTGCGGAAAGGCTGGACACTGCCTATAATTTCAGTGGGGATGAATTAACTGGTTTAACTTAGATTTTAGCTGTGGTGGCGGAGTGGTTAGAATGCGGTATTGCAGGCTAACTCTGCCCAGTTCGATCCTGACCGGCTCAAGGTTGACTCAGCCTTTCATCCTTCCCAATCAAATGAGGACCCAGATTGTTGAGGTCAATACGCTGACTCTGTAAACCATTTAGAGAGGGCTGTAAAGCAGGATATAAGTCTAAGTGCTCTAACTGTTGCTATCTAACTATGGCAGCTCTGTTGTTAAAGTGCAGTATCGCCAGCTAATTCTGCCCACTGTCAGCAGTTCAATCCCAACCGGCTCAAAGTTGACACAGTCTTCCATCCTTCGGAGGTTGGTAAAATGAAGACCCAGATTTTTGGGGGTCAATATGCTGACTCTCTAAACATTAAGAAAACCAAACCAAGATCATGGCATCTGGCCCGCTCAATTCCTGGCAAATAGATGGGGAAGAAATGGAGG